>NW_022145597.1:4574475-4781975 GCF_000002235.5 Strongylocentrotus purpuratus
ATCATCATCAGCTAAAACCATGTCACTCTCATCCTCAGCTAAAACCATGTCACTCTCATCATCAGCTAAAACCACCTTCACATCATCATCAGCTAAAACCACACCTCCATCATCATCAGCTAAAACCACACCTCCATCATCATCAGCTAAAACCATGTCACTCTCATCATCAGCTAAAACCACATCCCCATCAACATCACCTAAAACCATGTCACTCTCATCATCAGCTAAAACCACATGATGACTGGTTTTAAATTATGGTGGTGATGTAGACTTACCGCTGGTTGAAGAGGAGGCAGGGGCGCCACGAATCGGGGTTGAATCAGCGACAGATTTTCATGCTTGAAGTTGAGTGCTTGATACGCTCTGAAAAATTGAAAGGGGAAAAAAACGCAACATCTGTAAATGCAATTTCATCATACAAATCAAAATTTGATTTGTACTCAGATTCTTCTACAATTTGGAATATTACGGTAAGCAGATTTATTTTTGAAGTAAGGTAGTTTTACTACACAATGCTCTTCCACAACAGAACTATCAAATGAACATATCAGAACAATTGCCCTCACGTCACTGCCAATTCAGCTGTATACGCCTTAATAATTCAAGCTTGCAAGTATGTATATTATTATTCTCTGAAGCTCTGAGGAATCAACAGCTTTAAGTCCTATCTGAGAGACTGAGTAATTAAAAAGAATACCTTATACAAGCACTAAACCAAGGTTAATCCTTTCAAAGACCAACACTCTGTCCACTATGCTCTTTTGCAGACATGAATCCAATACCCAAATTAATTCTTTGCTCATAGACTATTAACTGCTACGACTCATGATCATTTGATCCTTTCTTTGTTCTTTTTCTTCTGTTCTTCTTTTTTTTAAACAATTAATATTATCCATTAATCCATTAATCGTTTCTGAGATAACGCGATCCAAGCTGTTTTTGCATACATAATAAGCCATGTGACCTTTTACCTTGTGACCTTAAAATTTTATCTGGTCATTAGCTCTGCAAGAATTATACATGACCCAAGTTTGGCGGTAATCCATCAATCGGTTCTTGAGATAACGTGATCACGAGAACAGACGTACGGACAGACGGACAACCAGAAAACATAATGCCTCCGGCTAGGCTGTAGCAGAGACATCAAAATATTATTCTTATTATTATTATTATTAAGGCATAAATATGTGTGTTAAAAAGGTTTTTTAAATTCCATCTTATGTATTTATTATGTATCCCATGTGTGTTAAATAGAACCAAACTTTAGGTAATTTTAATGTATGGCATGTAAGGTATTGCCAACCATTAGACTGTAATAAGATCAAATGAGGGCTAGAAAATCCATTCAAAAGGACTCACCCTCTTCCAACATTATCTGGCCAGCTTCCGTCCAAGAGAGCTATGGTCAATGTGCGAATATGATCAGCCACTACCCTGTAAGCCATGTCTACACCATCAACATCATCTGCCAACGTTCCCTGTGTATGGACGCACTCCAGTCGCCTGAACAAAGTAAGAGAAACACAAATTATATTACATCTCTCTTCATTTCAATATCTTACTATTTTCCTAATAGACAAACCATGAAGAGTAAAGTGAATAGGAGCCCAGAAGTGTAATAAAGAATGTTATCAGTGAAAAATACTATTAAATAACGAAGATCAGCTGTAGGTACAAGCTGCAATTTCCATGCAACATACAGCTTGTTCCCAAATGCTGTGGTGAACGTGGGTGCTTTGAGCATACTGCACTTTAGTATCTCATTAGGTGTTCACACATATACAAGCATTGCTTTTTAGTGGACCTGTCTGTTTCCAACATGTATTTCTACATTTGTTTTAAATGCTTATAATTGCTTCGTAATGTTTTGTTGGAAACATGAACAAAATGAAATTGAAATTGAAACAAAAAGATAAGTGAGTACAGATGAACCCAAGTTTGGCGGGAATCTATTAATCGGTTCTTGAGATAACGCAATCACAAGCTATTTATACATACGTAATAAGCCCTGTGACCTTTGACCTCGTGACCCCAAAATCTAACCACTTCATTAGCTCTGCAAGATACATACATGACCAAAGTTTGGCGGTAATCCATTAATTGGTTCTTGAGATAAAGCGATCACGAGAACGGGACGTATGGACAACCAGAAAACATACTGCCTCCGGCTACTTTGTAGCGGAGGCATAAGAATAAGTGCAGAGTGAAAGTTCAGGAACATTTCAAGAAAGAAACATGTCATCTTTAAATGAAAACTACCAACATGGTATACTGCTCTCACACAATATGATCCCATAACTCATCAAAAAGGGATTTCCCTGTTCATGATCTTACTTGGTCGAGTTTCTTGAATTCCGACACCTGTGCAAAGACATGCTCCATAATGTGTTTAGCGTCGGTTGAGTCTGCCGGTAGCTTCATGCTGATGGTTTAAGATGTCTCCACACTCATGAACATAATACTCCAGATGATCTTCAGTACCTGCGGGGGAAAGAGTCTACATAAAAAGGCCTTTGTTCTGATATGACATGGAATGGTTTGTATGCCCTTCGGGTAAAAGAGATTGATATAATAGTTGTGTTTAGAAGAACTTATGAAGGGGTTATACACCATGGGCAGAATTTTTTTTGGGTTGTTCAAAGCTGTAAGCATTTCAAAGGACCAGATATTTTTCTTCCGGGTACTACTTTGTTTTGAAGATGAAAAAGCTATATTTAAAAGGAGGGCAAGGGTTGCAGCCTCCTGTAGTGATTAGCCCCCAAAAGCAGCAGTTTTGACATGTCGGGCCTTTGCCTTTTCGTGTAGGACCAATTAAAAAAACATCACCACCTTCATAATCTAAAACCACATCCCCAACATCATCAGCTAAAAACATGTAACTCTCATCATCAGCTAAAACCACATCCCGATCAATATCAGCTAGAACCATGTCACTCTCATCATCAACTTAAACCACATCGACATCATCATCAGCTAAAACCACGTCACTCTCATCATCAGCTAAAACCGCATCTACATCATCATCAGCTAAAACCCCCTCCCATCATCATCTGCTAAAACCACATCCCCATCAACATCAGATAAAACCACATCCCATCATCATCAGCTAAAACCACCTCGCTCTCATCATCAGCTAAAACCACATCCCATCATCATCAGCTAAAACCACATCCCCATCATCATCAGCTAAAACCATGTCACGCTCATCATCAGCTAAAACCCCATCCACATCATCATCAGCTAGAACCACCTCCCATCATCATCATCTAAAACCACATCCCCATCAAAATCACCTAAAACCATGTCACTCATCATCAGCTAAAACCACATCCAATCATCATCAGCTAAAACCACATCCCCATCAACATCACCTAAAACCATGTCACTCTCATCATCAGCTAAAACCATGTCACTCTCATCATCAGCTAAAAACCACATCCAATCATCATCAGCTAAAAACCACATCCCATCAACATCACTAAAACCATGTCACTCTCATCATCAGCTAAAACCATGTCACTCTCATCATCAGCTAAAACCACCTTCACATCATCATCAGCTAAAACCACACCTCCATCATCATCAGCTAAAACCACACCTCCATCATCATCAGCTAAAACCATGTCACTCTCATCATCAGCTAAAACCACATCCCATCAACATCACCTAAAACCATGTCACTCTCATCATCAGCTAAAACCACATGATGACTGGTTTTAAATTATGGTGGTGATGTAGACTTACCGCTGGTTGAAGAGGAGGCAGGGGCGCCACGAATCGGGGTTGAATCAGCGACAGATTTTCATGCTTGAAGTTGAGTGCTTGATACGCTCTGAAAAATGAAAGGGGAAAAAAACGCAACATCTGTAAATGCAATTTCATCATACAAATCAAAATTTGATTTGTACTCAGATTCTTCTACAATTTGGAATATTACGGTAAGCAGATTTATTATTTGAAGTAAGGTAGTTTTACTACACAATGCTCTTCCCACAACAGAACTATCAAATGAACATATCAGAACAATTGCCCTCACGTCACTGCCAATTCAGCTGTATACGCCTTAATAATTCAAGCTTGCAAGTATGTATATTATTATTCTCTGAAGCTCTGAGGAATCAACAGCTTTAAGTCCTATCTGAGAGACTGAGTAATTAAAAAGAATACCTTATACAAGCACTAAACCAAGGTTAATCCTTTCAAAGACCAACACTCTGTCCACTATGCTCTTTTGCAGACATGAATCCAATACCCAAATTAATTCTTTGCTCATAGACTATAACTGCTACGACTCATGATCATTTGATCCTTTCTTTGTTCTTTTCTTCTGTTCTTCTTTTTTTTAAACAATTAATATTATCCATTAATCCATTAATCGTTTCTGAGATAACGCGATCCAAGCTGTTTTTGCATACATAATAAGCCATGTGACCTTTTACCTTGTGACCTTAAAATTTTATCTGGTCATTAGCTCTGCAAGAATTATACATGACCCAAGTTTGGCGGTAATCCATCAATCGGTTCTTGAGATAACGTGATCACGAGAACAGACGTACGGACAGACGGACAACCAGAAAACATAATGCCTCCGGCTAGGCTGTAGCAGAGACATCAAAATATTATTCTTATTATTATTATTATTAAGGCATAAATATGTGTGTTAAAAAGGTTTTTTAAATTCCATCTTATGTATAATGTATCCCATGTGTTGTTAAATAGAACCAAACTTTAGGTAATTTTAATGTATGGCATGTAAGGTATTGCCAACCATTAGACTGTAATAAGATCAAATGAGGGCTAGAAAATCCATTCAAAAGGACTCACCCTCTTCCAACATTATCTGGCCAGCTTCCGTCCAAGAGAGCTATGGTCAATGTGCGAATATGATCAGCCACTACCCTGTAAGCCATGTCTACACCATCAACATCATCTGCTCCAACGTTCCCTGTGTATGGACGCACTCCAGTCGCCTGAACAAAGTAAGAGAACACAAATTATATTACATCTCTCTTTATTTCAATATCTTACTATTTTCCTAATAGACAAACCATGAAGAGTAAAGTGAATAGGAGCCCAGAAGTGTAATAAAGAATGTTATCAGTGAAAAATACTATTAAATAACGAAGATCAGCTGTAGGTACAAGCTGCAATTTCCATGCAACATACAGCTTGTTCCCAAATGCTGTGGTGAACGTGGGTGCTTTGAGCATACTGCACTTTACAATTTAGTATATCATTAGGTGTTCACACATATACAAGCATTGCTTTTTAGTGGACCTGTCTGTTTCTAACATGTATTTCTACATTTGTTTTAAATGCTTATAATTGCTTCGTAATGTTTTGTTGGAAACATGAACAAAATGAAATTGAAATTGAAACAAAAAGATAAGTGAGTACAGATGAACCCAAGTTTGGCGGGAATCTATTAATCGGTTCTTGAGATAACGCAATCACAAGCTATTTATACATACGTAATAAGCCCTGTGACCTTTGACCTCGTGACCCCAAAATCTAACCACTTCATTAGCTCTGCAAGATACATACATGACCAAAGTTTGGCGGTAATCCATTAATTGGTTCTTGAGATAAAGCGATCACGAGAACGGACGTATGGACAACCAGAAAACATACTGCCTCCGGCTACTTTGTAGCGGAGGCATAAGAATAAGTGCAGAGTGAAAGTTCAGGAACATTTCAAGAAAGAAACATGTCATCTTTAAATGAAAACTACCAACATGGTATACTGCTCTCACACAATATGATCCCATAACTCATCAAAAAGGGAATTTCCCTGTTCATGATCTTACTTGGTCGAGTTTCTTGAATTCCGACACCTGTGCAAAGACATGCTCCATAATGTGTTTAGCGTCGGTTGAGTCTGCCGGTAGCTTCATGCTGATGGTTTAAGATGTCTCCACACTCATGAACATAATACTCCAGATGATCTTCAGTACCTGCGGGGGAAAGAGTCTACATAAAAAGGCCTTTGTTCTGATATGACATGGAATGGTTTTGTATGCCCTTCGGGTAAAGAGATTGATATAATAGTTGTGTTTAGAAGAACTTATGAAGGGGTTATACACCATGGGCAGAATTTTTTTGGGTTGTTCAAAGCTGTAAGCATTTCAAAGGACCAGATATTTTTCTTCCGGGTACTACTTTGTTTTGAAGATGAAAAAGCTATATTTAAAAGGAGGGCAAGGGTTGCAGCCTCCTGTAGTGATTAGCCCCCAAAAGCAGCAGTTTTGACATGTCGGGCCTTTGCCTTTTCGTGTAGGACCAATAAAAAAAACATCACACCTTCATAATCTAAAACCACATCCCCAACATCATCAGCTAAAAACATGTAACTCTCATCATCAGCTAAAACCACATCCCGATCAATATCAGCTAGAACCATGTCACTCTCATCATCAACTTAAACCACATCGACATCATCATCAGCTAAAACCACGTCACTCTCATCATCAGCTAAAACCGCATCTACATCATCATCAGCTAAAACCCCCTCCCATCATCATCTGCTAAAACCACATCCCCATCAACATCAGATAAAACCACATCCCATCATCATCAGCTAAAACCACCTCGCTCTCATCATCAGCTAAAACCACATCCCATCATCATCAGCTAAAACCACATCCCCATCATCATCAGCTAAAACCATGTCACGCTCATCATCAGCTAAAACCCCATCCACATCATCATCAGCTAGAACCACCTCCCATCATCATCATCTAAAACCACATCCCCATCAAAATCACCTAAAACCATGTCACTCTCATCATCAGCTAAAACCACATCCAATCATCATCAGCTAAAACCACATCCCCATCAACATCACCTAAAACCATGTCACTCTCATCATCAGCTAAAACCATGTCACTCTCATCATCAGCTAAAACCACATCCAATCATCATCAGCTAAAACCACACCCCCATCAACATCACCTAAAACCATGTCACTCTCATCATCAGCTAAAACCATGTCACTCTCATCATCAGCTAAAACCACCTTCACATCATCATCAGCTAAAACCACACCTCCATCATCATCAGCTAAAACCACACCTCCATCATCATCAGCTAAAACCATGTCACTCTCATCATCAGCTAAAACCACATCCCCATCAACATCACCTAAAACCATGTCACTCTCATCATCAGCTAAAACCACATGATGACTGGTTTTAAATTATGGTGGTGATGTAGACTTACCGCTGGTTGAAGAGGAGGCAGGGGCGCCACGAATCGGGGTTGAATCAGCGACAGATTTTCATGCTTGAAGTTGAGTGCTTGATACGCTCTGAAAAATTGAAAGGGGAAAAAAACGCAACATCTGTAAATGCAATTTCATCATACAAATCAAAATTTGATTTGTACTCAGATTCTTCTACAATTTGGAATATTACGGTAAGCAGTTATTATTTGAAGTAAGGTAGTTTTACTACACAATGCTCTTCCCACAAACAGAACTATCAAATGAACATATCAGAACAATTGCCCTCACGTCACTGCCAATTCAGCTGTATACGCCTTAATAATTCAAGCTTGCAAGTATGTATATTATTATTCTCTGAAGCTCTGAGGAATCAACAGCTTTAAGTCCTATCTGAGAGACTGAGTAATTAAAAAGAATACCTTATACAAGCACTAAACCAAGGTTAATCCTTTCAAAGACCAACACTCTGTCCACTATGCTCTTTTGCAGACATGAATCCAATACCCAAATTAATTCTTTGCTCATAGACTATTAACTGCTACGACTCATGATCATTTGATCCTTTCTTTGTTCTTTTCTTCTGTTCTTCTTTTTTTTAAACAATTAATATTATCCATTAATCCATTAATCGTTTCGAGATAACGCGATCCAAGCTGTTTTTGCATACATAATAAGCCATGTGACCTTTTACCTTGTGACCTTAAAATTTTATCTGGTCATTAGCTCTGCAAGAATTATACATGACCCAAGTTTGGCGGTAATCCATCAATCGGTTCTTGAGATAACGTGATCACGAGAACAGACGTACGGACAGACGGACAACCAGAAACATAATGCCTCCGGCTAGGCTGTAGCAGAGACATCAAAATATTATTTATTATTATTATTATTAAGGCATAAATATGTGTGTTAAAAAGGTTTTTTAAATTCCATCTTATGTATAATGTATCCCATGTGTTGTTAAATAGAACCAAACTTTAGGTAATTTTAATGTATGGCATGTAAGGTATTGCCAACCATTAGACTGTAATAAGATCAAATGAGGCTAGAAAATCCATTCAAAAGGACTCACCCTCTTCAAACATTATCTGGCCAGCTTCCGTCAAGAGAGCTATGGCAATGTGCGAATATGATCAGCCAATACCCGTATCACAGCCCAGCATAGTACTTCGAAGCTGTTGAACTCCATCTTCAACACAGCGCTCGCAAGCCTTTCGGGTACTACAGAGCAAACTACCTACGGGCAAACCCATCCAAGACTCAGGTGTGTGTTTTCACTTGAAGAACAGGAGGCAAGAGAGAACTGAAGCAAAGTGGACAAATTGTGCAACTTAACCATGCGAGCATCCAGTGTATTTAGGGTAAAACTGACCGCACTTATCCTTCAAGAAACATATCGAGAAGACAATAGGCAAAGTAGAATCTCGAAATGCCATCATCGGGAAGCTAGTATCTTCACACTATGGCGCTGACCCCAAAACTGTACAAAGTGCAGCTGTGCTTATGCATGTCATCCGCAGAATAGCTTGCCCAGTTTGGAGAGATCAGCCCATGTGAAGAAGTTGACACCACACTCAATAACACATATCGAAAGTAACAGGAGTCTGAAACCAACAAAAAGTGAGGAGAATTCACCTCGCTGGCATTGGATCTCCTAACCAAAGGCGCACTAACACCTGCCTAAAGGAACGGATGAAGCAGGCGACAGATGACAGACACATGTACACGGATATTACAAACCCACAAACGACTATATCCCGACACAGCTTCCTCGATTCTGTACCACCACCTGAACAGAATCATCCACCATCAGTCAAGCCCGTACTCATCAAGGTCTTAACATGAAGTGGCCGGCAGTGGCAAGCCTAAATCGAATGCGGACGAGAATGGGACGGTGTAAGGTCAATATGGCAAGATGGGGCTATGCCCATGAAGGAGATACTCTCTGCGACTGCGGAGAGACTCAGACGATGGACCACCTCTTGCAGTGCGGCGGAACGGGTTTGCACAGATGAAGACCTGTCCCTGTTAATGAAACGGCATTGCAGCAATCGAGCGATGAAGAATTAATTAATTAATTTACTTCTAAGTAAGGAATTTACAATTACTATCTTGATCTAAGGAACACGAACGAACGAACCCTGAAGCCATGTCTACACCATCAACATCATCTGCTCCAACGTTCCCTGTGTATGGACGCACTCCAGTCGCCTGAACAAAGTAAGAGAACACAAATTATATTACATCTCTCTTTATTTCAATATCTTACTATTTTCCTAATAGACAAACCATGAAGAGTAAAGTGAATAGGAGCCCAGAAGTGTAATAAAGAATGTTATCAGTGAAAAATACTATTAAATAACGAAGATCAGCTGTAGGTACAAGCTGCAATTCCATGCAACATACAGCTTGTTCCCAAATGCTGTGGTGAACGTGGGTGCTTTGAGCATACTGCACTTTACAATTTAGTATATCATAAGGTGTTCACACATATACAAGCATTGCTTTTTAGTGGACCTGTCTGTTTCTAACATGTATTTCTACATTTGTTTTAAATGCTTATAATTGCTTCGTAATGTTTTGTTGGAAACATGAACAAAATGAAATTGAAATTGAAACAAAAAGATAAGTGAGTACAGATGAACCCAAGTTTGGCGGGAATCTATTAATCGGTTCTTGAGATAACGCAATCACAAGCTATTTATACATACGTAATAAGCCCTGTGACCTTTGACCTCGTGACCCCAAAATCTAACCACTTCATTAGCTCTGCAAGATACATACATGACCAAAGTTTGGCGGTAATCCATTAATTGGTTCTTGAGATAAAGCGATCACGAGAACGGGACGTATGGACAACCAGAAAACATACTGCCTCCGGCTACTTTGTAGCGGAGGCATAAGAATAAGTGCAGAGTGAAAGTTCAGGAACATTTCAAGAAAGAAACATGTCATCTTTAAATGAAAACTACCAACATGGTATACTGCTCTCACACAATATGATCCCATAACTCATCAAAAAGGGAATTTCCCTGTTCATGATCTTACTTGGTCGAGTTTCTTGAATTCCGACACCTGTGCAAAGACATGCTCCATAATGTGTTTAGCGTCGGTTGAGTCTGCCGGTAGCTTCATGCTGATGGTTTAAGATGTCTCCACACTCATGAACATAATACTCCAGATGATCTTCAGTACCTGCGGGGGAAAGAGTCTACATAAAAAGGCCTTTGTTCTGATATGACATGGAATGGTTTTGTATGCCCTTCGGGTAAAGAGATTGATATAATAGTTGTGTTTAGAAGAACTTATGAAGGGGTTATACACCATGGGCAGAAATTTTTTTGGGTTGTTCAAAGCTGTAAGCATTTCAAAGGACCAGATATTTTTCTTCCGGGTACTACTTTGTTTTGAAGATGAAAAAGCTATATTTAAAAGGAGGGCAAGGGTTGCAGCCTCCTGTAGTGATTAGCCCCCAAAAGCAGCAGTTTTGACATGTCGGGCCTTTGCCTTTTCGTGTAGGACCAATTAAAAAAACATCACCACCTTCATAATCTAAAACCACATCCCCAACATCATCAGCTAAAAACATGTAACTCTCATCATCAGCTAAAACCACATCCCGATCAATATCAGCTAGAACCATGTCACTCTCATCATCAACTTAAACCACATCGACATCATCATCAGCTAAAACCACGTCACTCTCATCATCAGCTAAAACCGCATCTACATCATCATCAGCTAAAACCCCCTCCCATCATCATCTGCTAAAACCACATCCCCATCAACATCAGATAAAACCACATCCCATCATCATCAGCTAAAACCACCTCGCTCTCATCATCAGCTAAAACCACATCCCATCATCATCAGCTAAAACCACATCCCCATCATCATCAGCTAAAACCATGTCACGCTCATCATCAGCTAAAACCCCATCCACATCATCATCAGCTAGAACCACCTCCCATCATCATCATCTAAAACCACATCCCATCAAAATCACCTAAAACCATGTCACTCTCATCATCAGCTAAAACCACATCCAATCATCATCAGCTAAAACCACATCCCCATCAACATCACCTAAAACCATGTCACTCTCATCATCAGCTAAAACCATGTCACTCTCATCATCAGCTAAAACCACATTCACATCATCATCAGCTAAAACCACACCCCCATCATCATCAGCTAAAACCATGTCACTCTCATCATCAGCTAAAACCATGTCACTCTCATCATCAGCTAAAACCACCTTCACATCATCATCAGCTAAAACCACACCTCCATCATCATCAGCTAAAACCACACCTCCATCATCATCAGCTAAAACCATGTCACTCTCATCATCAGCTAAAACCACATCCCCATCAACATCACCTAAAACCATGTCACTCTCATCATCAGCTAAAACCACATGATGACTGGTTTTAAATTATGGTGGTGATGTAGACTTACCGCTGGTTGAAGAGGAGGCAGGGGCGCCACGAATCGGGGTTGAATCAGCGACAGATTTTCATGCTTGAAGTTGAGTGCTTGATACGCTCTGAAAAATTGAAAGGGGAAAAAAACGCAACATCTGTAAATGCAATTTCATCATACAAATCAAAATTTGATTTGTACTCAGATTCTTCTACAATTTGGAATATTACGGTAAGCAGATTTATTATTTGAAGTAAGGTAGTTTTACTACACAATGCTCTTCCCACAACAGAACTATCAAATGAACATATCAGAACAATTGCCCTCACGTCACTGCCAATTCAGCTGTATACGCCTTAATAATTCAAGCTTGCAAGTATGTATATTATTATTCTCTGAAGCTCTGAGGAATCAACAGCTTTAAGTCCTATCTGAGAGACTGAGTAATTAAAAAGAATACCTTATACAAGCACTAAACCAAGGTTAATCCTTTCAAAGACCAACACTCTGTCCACTATGCTCTTTTGCAGACATGAATCCAATACCCAAATTAATTCTTTGCTCATAGACTATTAACTGCTACGACTCATGATCATTTGATCCTTTCTTTGTTCTTTTCTTCTGTTCTTCTTTTTTTTTAAACAATTAATATTATCCATTAATCCATTAATCGTTTCTGAGATAACGCGATCCAAGCTGTTTTTGCATACATAATAAGCCATGTGACCTTTTACCTTGTGACCTTAAAATTTTATCTGGTCATTAGCTCTGCAAGAATTATACATGACCCAAGTTTGGCGGTAATCCATCAATCGGTTCTTGAGATAACGTGATCACGAGAACAGACGTACGGACAGACGGACAACCAGAAAACATAATGCCTCCGGCTAGGCTGTAGCAGAGACATCAAAATATTATTCTTATTATTATTATTATTAAGGCATAAATATGTGTGTTAAAAAGGTTTTTTAAATTCCATCTATGTATTTATTATGTATCCCATGTGTTGTTAAATAGAACCAAACTTTAGGTAATTTTAATGTATGGCATGTAAGGTATTGCCAACCATTAGACTGTAATAAGATCAAATGAGGGCTAGAAAATCCATTCAAAAGGACTCACCCTCTTCCAACATTATCTGGCCAGCTTCCGTCCAAGAGAGCTATGGTCAATGTGCGAATATGATCAGCCACTACCCTGTAAGCCATGTCTACACCATCAACATCATCTGCTCCAACGTTCCCTGTGTATGGACGCACTCCAGTCGCCTGAACAAAGTAAGAGAACACAAATTATATTACATCTCTCTTTATTTCAATATCTTACTATTTCCTAATAGACAAACCATGAAGAGTAAAGTGAATAGGAGCCCAGAAGTGTAATAAAGAATGTTATCAGTGAAAAATACTATTAAATAACGAAGATCAGCTGTAGGTACAAGCTGCAATTTCCATGCAACATACAGCTTGTTCCCAAATGCTGTGGTGAACGTGGGTGCTTTGAGCATACTGCACTTTAGTATCTCATTAGGTGTTCACACATATACAAGCATTGCTTTTTAGTGGACCTGTCTGTTTCCAACATGTATTTCTACATTTGTTTTAAATGCTTATAATTGCTTCGTAATGTTTTGTTGGAAACATGAACAAAATGAAATTGAAATTGAAACAAAAAGATAAGTGAGTACAGATGAACCCAAGTTTGGCGGGAATCTATTAATCGGTTCTTGAGATAACGCAATCACAAGCTATTTATACATACGTAATAAGCCCTGTGACCTTTGACCTCGTGACCCCAAAATCTAACCACTTCATTAGCTCTGCAAGATACATACATGACCAAAGTTTGGCGGTAATCCATTAATTGGTTCTTGAGATAAAGCGATCACGAGAACGGGACGTATGGACAACCAGAAAACATACTGCCTCCGGCTACTTTGTAGCGGAGGCATAAGAATAAGTGCAGAGTGAAAGTTCAGGAACATTTCAAGAAAGAAACATGTCATCTTTAAATGAAAACTACCAACATGGTATACTGCTCTCACACAATATGATCCCATAACTCATCAAAAAGGGAATTTCCCTGTTCATGATCTTACTTGGTCGAGTTTCTTGAATTCCGACACCTGTGCAAAGACATGCTCCATAATGTGTTTAGCGTCGGTTGAGTCTGCCGGTAGCTTCATGCTGATGGTTTAAGATGTCTCCACACTCATGAACATAATACTCCAGATGATCTTCAGTACCTGCGGGGGAAAGAGTCTACATAAAAAGGCCTTTGTTCTGATATGACATGGAATGGTTTTGTATGCCCTTCGGGTAAAGAGATTGATATAATAGTTGTGTTTAGAAGAACTTATGAAGGGGTTATACACCATGGGCAGAATTTTTTTGGGTTGTTCAAAGCTGTAAGCATTTCAAAGGACCAGATATTTTTCTTCCGGGTACTACTTTGTTTTGAAGATGAAAAAGCTATATTTAAAAGGAGGGCAAGGGTTGCAGCCTCCTGTAGTGATTAGCCCCCAAAAGCAGCAGTTTTGACATGTCGGGCCTTTGCCTTTTCGTGTAGGACCAATTAAAAAAACATCACCACCTTCATAATCTAAAACCACATCCCCAACATCATCAGCTAAAAACATGTAACTCTCATCATCAGCTAAAACCACATCCCGATCAATATCAGCTAGAACCATGTCACTCTCATCATCAACTTAAACCACATCGACATCATCATCAGCTAAAACCACGTCACTCTCATCATCAGCTAAAACCGCATCTACATCATCATCAGCTAAAACCCCCTCCCATCATCATCTGCTAAAACCACATCCCCATCAACATCAGATAAAACCACATCCCATCATCATCAGCTAAAACCACCTCGCTCTCATCATCAGCTAAAACCACATCCCATCATCATCAGCTAAAACCACATCCCCATCATCATCAGCTAAAACCATGTCACGCTCATCATCAGCTAAAACCCCATCCACATCATCATCAGCTAGAACCACCTCCCATCATCATCATCTAAAACCACATCCCCATCAAAATCACCTAAAACCATGTCACTCTCATCATCAGCTAAAACCACATCCAATCATCATCAGCTAAAACCACATCCCCATCAACATCACCTAAAACCATGTCACTCTCATCATCAGCTAAAACCACATCCAATCATCATCAGCTAAAACCACATCCCCATCAACATCACCTAAAACCATGTCACTCTCATCATCAGCTAAAACCATGTCACTCTCATCATCAGCTAAAACCACCTTCACATCATCATCAGCTAAAACCACACCCCCATCATCATCAGCTAAAACCATGTCACTCTCATCATCAGCTAAAACCATGTCACTCTCATCATCAGCTAAAACCACCTTCACATCATCATCAGCTAAAACCACACCTCCATCATCATCAGCTAAAACCACACCTCCATCATCATCAGCTAAAACCATGTCACTCTCATCATCAGCTAAAACCACATCCCCATCAACATCACCTAAAACCATGTCACTCTCATCATCAGCTAAAACCACATGATGACTGGTTTAAATTATGGTGGTGATGTAGACTTACCGCTGGTTGAAGAGGAGGCAGGGGCGCCACGAATCGGGGTTGAATCAGCGACAGATTTTCATGCTTGAAGTTGAGTGCTTGATACGCTCTGAAAAATTGAAAGGGGAAAAAAACGCAACATCTGTAAATGCAATTTCATCATACAAATCAAAATTTGATTTGTACTCAGATTCTTCTACAATTTGGAATATTACGGTAAGCAGATTTATTATTTGAAGTAAGGTAGTTTTACTACACAATGCTCTTCCCACAACAGAACTATCAAATGAACATATCAGAACAATTGCCCTCACGTCACTGCCAATTCAGCTGTATACGCCTTAATAATTCAAGCTTGCAAGTATGTATATTATTATTCTCTGAAGCTCTGAGGAATCAACAGCTTTAAGTCCTATCTGAGAGACTGAGTAATTAAAAAGAATACCTTATACAAGCACTAAACCAAGGTTAATCCTTTCAAAGACCAACACTCTGTCCACTATGCTCTTTTGCAGACATGAATCCAATACCCAAATTAATTCTTTGCTCATAGACTATTAACTGCTACGACTCATGATCATTTGATCCTTTCTTTGTTCTTTTCTTCTGTTCTTCTTTTTTTTTAAACAATTAATATTATCCATTAATCCATTAATCGTTTCTGAGATAACGCGATCCAAGCTGTTTTTGCATACATAATAAGCCATGTGACCTTTTACCTTGTGACCTTAAAATTTTATCTGGTCATTAGCTCTGCAAGAATTATACATGACCCAAGTTTGGCGGTAATCCATCAATCGGTTCTTGAGATAACGTGATCACGAGAACAGACGTACGGACAGACGGACAACCAGAAAACATAATGCCTCCGGCTAGGCTGTAGCAGAGACATCAAAATATTATTCTTATTATTATTATTATTAAGGCATAAATATGTGTGTTAAAAAGGTTTTTTAAATTCCATCTTATGTATTATTATGTATCCCATGTGTTGTTAAATAGAACCAAACTTTAGGTAATTTTAATGTATGGCATGTAAGGTATTGCCAACCATTAGACTGTAATAAGATCAAATGAGGGCTAGAAAATCCATTCAAAAGGACTCACCCTCTTCCAACATTATCTGGCCAGCTTCCGTCCAAGAGAGCTATGGTCAATGTGCGAATATGATCAGCCACTACCCTGTAAGCCATGTCTACACCATCAACATCATCTGCTCCAACGTTCCCTGTGTATGGACGCACTCCAGTCGCCTGAACAAAGTAAGAGAACACAAATTATATTACATCTCTCTTTATTTCAATATCTTACTATTTTCCTAATAGACAAACCATGAAGAGTAAAGTGAATAGGAGCCCAGAAGTGTAATAAAGAATGTTATCAGTGAAAAATACTATTAAATAACGAAGATCAGCTGTAGGTACAAGCTGCAATTTCCATGCAACATACAGCTTGTTCCCAAATGCTGTGGTGAACGTGGGTGCTTTGAGCATACTGCACTTACTTTAGTATCTCATTAGGTGTTCACACATATACAAGCATTGCTTTTTAGTGGACCTGTCTGTTTCCAACATGTATTTCTACATTTGTTTTAAATGCTTATAATTGCTTCGTAATGTTTTGTTGGAAACATGAACAAATGAAATTGAAATTGAAACAAAAAGATAAGTGAGTACAGATGAACCCAAGTTTGGCGGGAATCTATTAATCGGTTCTTGAGATAACGCAATCACAAGCTATTTATACATACGTAATAAGCCCTGTGACCTTTGACCTCGTGACCCCAAAATCTAACCACTTCATTAGCTCTGCAAGATACATACATGACCAAAGTTTGGCGGTAATCCATTAATTGGTTCTTGAGATAAAGCGATCACGAGAACGGGACGTATGGACAACCAGAAAACATACTGCCTCCGGCTACTTTGTAGCGGAGGCATAAGAATAAGTGCAGAGTGAAAGTTCAGGAACATTTCAAGAAAGAAACATGTCATCTTTAAATGAAAACTACCAACATGGTATACTGCTCTCACACAATATGATCCCATAACTCATCAAAAGGGAATTTCCCTGTTCATGATCTTACTTGGTCGAGTTTCTTGAATTCCGACACCTGTGCAAAGACATGCTCCATAATGTGTTTAGCGTCGGTTGAGTCTGCCGGTAGCTTCATGCTGATGGTTTAAGATGTCTCCACACTCATGAACATAATACTCCAGATGATCTTCAGTACCTGCGGGGGAAAGAGTCTACATAAAAAGGCCTTTGTTCTGATATGACATGGAATGGTTTTGTATGCCCTTCGGGTAAAGAGATTGATATAATAGTTGTGTTTAGAAGAACTTATGAAGGGTTATACACCATGGGCAGAATTTTTTTTGGGTTGTTCAAAGCTGTAAGCATTTCAAAGGACCAGATATTTTTCTTCCGGGTACTACTTTGTTTTGAAGATGAAAAAGCTATATTTAAAAGGAGGGCAAGGGTTGCAGCCTCCTGTAGTGATTAGCCCCCAAAAGCAGCAGTTTTGACATGTCGGGCCTTTGCCTTTTCGTGTAGGACCAATTAAAAAAACATCACCACCTTCATAATCTAAAACCACATCCCCAACATCATCAGCTAAAAACATGTAACTCTCATCATCAGCTAAAACCACATCCCGATCAATATCAGCTAGAACCATGTCACTCTCATCATCAACTTAACCACATCGACATCATCATCAGCTAAAACCACGTCACTCTCATCATCAGCTAAAACCGCATCTACATCATCATCAGCTAAAACCCCTCCCATCATCATCTGCTAAAACCACATCCCCATCAACATCAATAAACCACATCCCATCATCATCAGCTAAAACCACCTCGCTCTCATCATCAGCTAAAACCACATCCCATCATCATCAGCTAAAACCACATCCCCATCATCATCAGCTAAAACCATGTCACGCTCATCATCAGCTAAAACCCCATCCACATCATCATCAGCTAGAACCACCTCCCATCATCATCTAAAACCACATCCCCATCAAAATCACCTAAAACCATGTCACTCTCATCATCAGCTAAAACCACATCCACATCATCAGCTAGAACCACCTACCATCATCATAAAACCACATCCCCATCAAAATCACCTAAAACCATGTCACTCTCATCATCAGCTAAAACCCCATCCACATCATCATCAGCTAAACCACCTACCATCATCATCTAAAACCACTCCCCATCAAATCACCTAAAACCATGTCACTCTCATCATCAGCTAAAACCACATCCAATCATCATCAGCTAAAACCACATCCCATCAACATCACCTAAAACCATGTCACTCTCATCATCAGCTAAAACCATGTCACTCTCATCATCAGCTAAAACCACATCCATCATCATCAGCTAAAACCACATCCCCATCACATCACCTAAAACCATGTCACTCTCATCATCAGCTAAAACCATGTCACTCTCATCATCAGCTAAAACCACCTTCACATCATCATCAGCTAAAACCACACCTCCATCATCATCAGCTAAACCACACCTCCATCATCATCAGCTAAAACCATGTCACTCTCATCATCAGCTAAAACCACATCCCCATCAACATCACCTAAAACCATGTCACTCTCATCATCAGCTAAAACCACATGATGACTGGTTTTAAATTATGGTGGTGATGTAGACTTACCGCTGGTTGAAGAGGAGGCAGGGGCGCCACGAATCGGGGTTGAATCAGCGACAGATTTTCATGCTTGAAGTTGAGTGCTTGATACGCTCTGAAAAATTGAAAGGGGAAAAAAACGCAACATCTGTAAATGCAATTTCATCATACAAATCAAAATTTGATTTGTACTCAGATTCTTCTACAATTTGGAATATTACGGTAAGCAGATTTATTATTTGAAGTAAGGTAGTTTTACTACACAATGCTCTTCCCACAACAGAACTATCAAATGAACATATCAGAACAATTGCCCTCACGTCACTGCCAATTCAGCTGTATACGCCTTAATAATTCAAGCTTGCAAGTATGTATATTATTATTCTCTGAAGCTCTGAGGAATCAACAGCTTTAAGTCCTATCTGAGAGACTGAGTAATTAAAAAGAATACCTTATACAAGCACTAAACCAAGGTTAATCCTTTCAAAGACCAACACTCTGTCCACTATGCTCTTTTGCAGACATGAATCCAATACCCAAATTAATTCTTTGCTCATAGACTATTAACTGCTACGACTCATGATCATTTGATCCTTTCTTTGTTCTTTTCTTCTGTTCTTCTTTTTTTTTAAACAATTAATATTATCCATTAATCCATTAATCGTTTCTGAGATAACGCGATCCAAGCTGTTTTTGCATACATAATAAGCCATGTGACCTTTTACCTTGTGACCTTAAAATTTTATCTGGTCATTAGCTCTGCAAGAATTATACATGACCCAAGTTTGGCGGTAATCCATCAATCGGTTCTTGAGATAACGTGATCACGAGAACAGACGTACGGACAGACGGACAACCAGAAAACATAATGCCTCCGGCTAGGCTGTAGCAGAGACATCAAAATATTATTCTTATTATTATTATTATTAAGGCATAAATATGTGTGTTAAAAAGGTTTTTTAAATTCCATCTTATGTATTAATGTATCCCATGTGTTGTTAAATAGAACCAAACTTTAGGTAATTTTAATGTATGGCATGTAAGGTATTGCCAACCATTAGACTGTAATAAGATCAAATGAGGGCTAGAAAATCCATTCAAAAGGACTCACCCTCTTCCAACATTATCTGGCCAGCTTCCGTCCAAGAGAGCTATGGTCAATGTGCGAATATGATCAGCCACTACCCTGTAAGCCATGTCTACACCATCAACATCATCTGCTCCAACGTTCCCTGTGTATGGACGCACTCCAGTCGCCTGAACAAAGTAAGAGAACACAAATTATATTACATCTCTCTTTATTTCAATATCTTACTATTTTCCTAATAGACAAACCATGAAGAGTAAAGTGAATAGGAGCCCAGAAGTGTAATAAAGAATGTTATCAGTGAAAAATACTATTAAATAACGAAGATCAGCTGTAGGTACAAGCTGCAATTTCCATGCAACATACAGCTTGTTCCCAAATGCTGTGGTGAACGTGGGTGCTTTGAGCATACTGCACTTTACAATTTAGTATATCATAAGGTGTTCACACATATACAAGCATTGCTTTTTAGTGGACCTGTCTGTTTCCAACATGTATTTCTACATTTGTTTTAAATGCTTATAATTGCTTCGTAATGTTTTGTTGGAAACATGAACAAAATGAAATTGAAATTGAAACAAAAAGATAAGTGAGTACAGATGAACCCAAGTTTGGCGGGAATCTATTAATCGGTTCTTGAGATAACGCAATCACAAGCTATTTATACATACGTAATAAGCCCTGTGACCTTTGACCTCGTGACCCCAAAATCTAACCACTTCATTAGCTCTGCAAGATACATACATGACCAAAGTTTGGCGGTAATCCATTAATTGGTTCTTGAGATAAAGCGATCACGAGAACGGGACGTATGGACAACCAGAAAACATACTGCCTCCGGCTACTTTGTAGCGGAGGCATAAGAATAAGTGCAGAGTGAAAGTTCAGGAACATTTCAAGAAAGAAACATGTCATCTTTAAATGAAAACTACCAACATGGTATACTGCTCTCACACAATATGATCCCATAACTCATCAAAAAGGGAATTTCCCTGTTCATGATCTTACTTGGTCGAGTTTCTTGAATTCCGACACCTGTGCAAAGACATGCTCCATAATGTGTTTAGCGTCGGTTGAGTCTGCCGGTAGCTTCATGCTGATGGTTTAAGATGTCTCCACACTCATGAACATAATACTCCAGATGATCTTCAGTACCTGCGGGGGAAAGAGTCTACATAAAAAGGCCTTTGTTCTGATATGACATGGAATGGTTTTGTATGCCCTTCGGGTAAAGAGATTGATATAATAGTTGTGTTTAGAAGAACTTATGAAGGGGTTATACACCATGGGCAGAATTTTTTTTGGGTTGTTCAAAGCTGTAAGCATTTCAAAGGACCAGATATTTTTCTTCCGGGTACTACTTTGTTTTGAAGATGAAAAAGCTATATTTAAAAGGAGGGCAAGGGTTGCAGCCTCCTGTAGTGATTAGCCCCCAAAAGCAGCAGTTTTGACATGTCGGGCCTTTGCCTTTTCGTGTAGGACCAATTAAAAAACATCACCACCTTCATAATCTAAAACCACATCCCCAACATCATCAGCTAAAAACATGTAACTCTCATCATCAGCTAAAACCACATCCCGATCAATATCAGCTAGAACCATGTCACTCTCATCATCAACTTAAACCACATCGACATCATCATCAGCTAAAACCACGTCACTCTCATCATCAGCTAAAACCGCATCTACATCATCATCAGCTAAAACCCCCTCCCATCATCATCTGCTAAAACCACATCCCCATCAACATCAGATAAAACCACATCCCATCATCATCAGCTAAAACCACCTCGCTCTCATCATCAGCTAAAACCACATCCCATCATCATCAGCTAAAACCACATCCCCATCATCATCAGCTAAAACCATGTCACGCTCATCATCAGCTAAAACCCCATCCACATCATCATCAGCTAGAACCACCTCCCATCATCATCATCTAAAACCACATCCCCATCAAAATCACCTAAAACCATGTCACTCTCATCATCAGCTAAAACCACATCCAATCATCATCAGCTAAAACCACATCCCCATCAACATCACCTAAAACCATGTCACTCTCATCATCAGCTAAAACCATGTCACTCTCATCATCAGCTAAAACCACATCCAATCATCATCAGCTAAAACCACATCCCCATCAACATCACCTAAAACCATGTCACTCTCATCATCAGCTAAAACCATGTCACTCTCATCATCAGCTAAAACCACCTTCACATCATCATCAGCTAAAACCACACCTCCATCATCATCAGCTAAAACCACACCTCCATCATCATCAGCTAAAACCATGTCACTCTCATCATCAGCTAAAACCACATCCCCATCAACATCACCTAAAACCATGTCACTCTCATCATCAGCTAAAACCACATGATGACTGGTTTTAAATTATGGTGGTGATGTAGACTTACCGCTGGTTGAAGAGGAGGCAGGGGCGCCACGAATCGGGGTTGAATCAGCGACAGATTTTCATGCTTGAAGTTGAGTGCTTGATACGCTCTGAAAAATTGAAAGGGGAAAAAAACGCAACATCTGTAAATGCAATTTCATCATACAAATCAAAATTTGATTTGTACTCAGATTCTTCTACAATTTGGAATATTACGGTAAGCAGATTTATTATTTGAAGTAAGGTAGTTTTACTACACAATGCTCTTCCCACAACAGAACTATCAAATGAACATATCAGAACAATTGCCCTCACGTCACTGCCAATTCAGCTGTATACGCCTTAATAATTCAAGCTTGCAAGTATGTATATTATTATTCTCTGAAGCTCTGAGGAATCAACAGCTTTAAGTCCTATCTGAGAGACTGAGTAATTAAAAAGAATACCTTATACAAGCACTAAACCAAGGTTAATCCTTTCAAAGACCAACACTCTGTCCACTATGCTCTTTTGCAGACATGAATCCAATACCCAAATTAATTCTTTGCTCATAGACTATTAACTGCTACGACTCATGATCATTTGATCCTTTCTTTGTTCTTTTCTTCTGTTCTTCTTTTTTTTTAAACAATTAATATTATCCATTAATCCATTAATCGTTTCTGAGATAACGCGATCCAAGCTGTTTTTGCATACATAATAAGCCATGTGACCTTTTACCTTGTGACCTTAAAATTTTATCTGGTCATTAGCTCTGCAAGAATTATACATGACCCAAGTTTGGCGGTAATCCATCAATCGGTTCTTGAGATAACGTGATCACGAGAACAGACGTACGGACAGACGGACAACCAGAAAACATAATGCCTCCGGCTAGGCTGTAGCAGAGACATCAAAATATTATTCTTATTATTATTATTATTAAGGCATAAATATGTGTGTTAAAAAGGTTTTTTAAATTCCATCTTATGTATAATGTATCCCATGTGTTGTTAAATAGAACCAAACTTTAGGTAATTTTAATGTATGGCATGTAAGGTATTGCCAACCATTAGACTGTAATAAGATCAAATGAGGGCTAGAAAATCCATTCAAAAGGACTCACCCTCTTCCAACATTATCTGGCCAGCTTCCGTCCAAGAGAGCTATGGTCAATGTGCGAATATGATCAGCCACTACCCTGTAAGCCATGTCTACACCATCAACATCATCTGCTCCAACGTTCCCTGTGTATGGACGCACTCCAGTCGCCTGAACAAAGTAAGAGAACACAAATTATATTACATCTCTCTTTATTTCAATATCTTACTATTTTCCTAATAGACAAACCATGAAGAGTAAAGTGAATAGGAGCCCAGAAGTGTAATAAAGAATGTTATCAGTGAAAAATACTATTAAATAACGAAGATCAGCTGTAGGTACAAGCTGCAATTTCCATGCAACATACAGCTTGTTCCCAAATGCTGTGGTGAACGTGGGTGCTTTGAGCATACTGCACTTTACAATTTAGTATATCATAAGGTGTTCACACATATACAAGCATTGCTTTTTAGTGGACCTGTCTGTTTCTAACATGTATTTCTACATTTGTTTTAAATGCTTATAATTGCTTCGTAATGTTTTGTTGGAAACATGAACAAAATGAAATTGAAATTGAAACAAAAAGATAAGTGAGTACAGATGAACCCAAGTTTGGCGGGAATCTATTAATCGGTTCTTGAGATAACGCAATCACAAGCTATTTATACATACGTAATAAGCCCTGTGACCTTTGACCTCGTGACCCCAAAATCTAACCACTTCATTAGCTCTGCAAGATACATACATGACCAAAGTTTGGCGGTAATCCATTAATTGGTTCTTGAGATAAAGCGATCACGAGAACGGGACGTATGGACAACCAGAAAACATACTGCCTCCGGCTACTTTGTAGCGGAGGCATAAGAATAAGTGCAGAGTGAAAGTTCAGGAACATTTCAAGAAAGAAACATGTCATCTTTAAATGAAAACTACCAACATGGTATACTGCTCTCACACAATATGATCCCATAACTCATCAAAAAGGGAATTTCCCTGTTCATGATCTTACTTGGTCGAGTTTCTTGAATTCCGACACCTGTGCAAAGACATGCTCCATAATGTGTTTAGCGTCGGTTGAGTCTGCCGGTAGCTTCATGCTGATGGTTTAAGATGTCTCCACACTCATGAACATAATACTCCAGATGATCTTCAGTACCTGCGGGGGAAAGAGTCTACATAAAAAGGCCTTTGTTCTGATATGACATGGAATGGTTTTGTATGCCCTTCGGGTAAAGAGATTGATATAATAGTTGTGTTTAGAAGAACTTATGAAGGGGTTATACACCATGGGCAGAATTTTTTTTGGGTTGTTCAAAGCTGTAAGCATTTCAAAGGACCAGATATTTTTCTTCCGGGTACTACTTTGTTTTGAAGATGAAAAAGCTATATTTAAAAGGAGGGCAAGGGTTGCAGCCTCCTGTAGTGATTAGCCCCCAAAAGCAGCAGTTTTGACATGTCGGGCCTTTGCCTTTTCGTGTAGGACCAATTAAAAAAACATCACCACCTTCATAATCTAAAACCACATCCCCAACATCATCAGCTAAAAACATGTAACTCTCATCATCAGCTAAAACCACATCCCGATCAATATCAGCTAGAACCATGTCACTCTCATCATCAACTTAAACCACATCGACATCATCATCAGCTAAAACCACGTCACTCTCATCATCAGCTAAAACCGCATCTACATCATCATCAGCTAAAACCCCCTCCCATCATCATCTGCTAAAACCACATCCCCATCAACATCAGATAAAACCACATCCCATCATCATCAGCTAAAACACCTCGCTCTCATCATCAGCTAAAACCACATCCCATCATCATCAGCTAAAACCACATCCCCATCATCATCAGCTAAAACCATGTCACGCTCATCATCAGCTAAAACCCCATCCACATCATCATCAGCTAGAACCACCTCCCATCATCATCATCTAAAACCACATCCCCATCAAAATCACCTAAAACCATGTCACTCTCATCATCAGCTAAAACCACATCCAATCATCATCAGCTAAAACCACATCCCCATCAACATCACCTAAAACCATGTCACTCTCATCATCAGCTAAAACCATGTCACTCTCATCATCAGCTAAAACCACATCCAATCATCATCAGCTAAAACCACATCCCCATCAACATCACCTAAAACCATGTCACTCTCATCATCAGCTAAAACCATGTCACTCTCATCATCAGCTAAAACCACATCCAATCATCATCAGCTAAAACCACATCCCCATCAACATCACCTAAAACCATGTCACTCTCATCATCAGCTAAAACCATGTCACTCTCATCATCAGCTAAAACCACCTTCACATCATCATCAGCTAAAACCACACCTCCATCATCATCAGCTAAAACCACACCTCCATCATCATCAGCTAAAACCATGTCACTCTCATCATCAGCTAAAACCACATCCCCATCAACATCACCTAAAACCATGTCACTCTCATCATCAGCTAAAACCACATGATGACTGGTTTTAAATTATGGTGGTGATGTAGACTTACCGCTGGTTGAAGAGGAGGCAGGGGCGCCACGAATCGGGGTTGAATCAGCGACAGATTTTCATGCTTGAAGTTGAGTGCTTGATACGCTCTGAAAAATTGAAAGGGGAAAAAAACGCAACATCTGTAAATGCAATTTCATCATACAAATCAAAATTTGATTTGTACTCAGATTCTTCTACAATTTGGAATATTACGGTAAGCAGATTTATTATTTGAAGTAAGGTAGTTTTACTACACAATGCTCTTCCCACAACAGAACTATCAAATGAACATATCAGAACAATTGCCCTCACGTCACTGCCAATTCAGCTGTATACGCCTTAATAATTCAAGCTTGCAAGTATGTATATTATTATTCTCTGAAGCTCTGAGGAATCAACAGCTTTAAGTCCTATCTGAGAGACTGAGTAATTAAAAAGAATACCTTATACAAGCACTAAACCAAGGTTAATCCTTTCAAAGACCAACACTCTGTCCACTATGCTCTTTTGCAGACATGAATCCAATACCCAAATTAATTCTTTGCTCATAGACTATTAACTGCTACGACTCATGATCATTTGATCCTTTCTTTGTTCTTTTCTTCTGTTCTTCTTTTTTTTTAAACAATTAATATTATCCATTAATCCATTAATCGTTTCTGAGATAACGCGATCCAAGCTGTTTTTGCATACATAATAAGCCATGTGACCTTTTACCTTGTGACCTTAAAATTTTATCTGGTCATTAGCTCTGCAAGAATTATACATGACCCAAGTTTGGCGGTAATCCATCAATCGGTTCTTGAGATAACGTGATCACGAGAACAGACGTACGGACAGACGGACAACCAGAAAACATAATGCCTCCGGCTAGGCTGTAGCAGAGACATCAAAATATTATTC
This sequence comes from Strongylocentrotus purpuratus, assembly GCF_000002235.5. Classification (NCBI taxonomy): domain Eukaryota; kingdom Metazoa; phylum Echinodermata; class Echinoidea; order Camarodonta; family Strongylocentrotidae; genus Strongylocentrotus; species Strongylocentrotus purpuratus. Next base: position 4,601,332 of record NW_022145597.1, read on the forward strand.
TTATTATTATTATTATTAAGGCATAAATATGTGTGTTAAAAAGGTTTTTTAAATTCCATCTTATGTATTTATTATGTATCCCATGTGTTGTTAAATAGAACCAAACTTTAGGTAATTTTAATGTATGGCATGTAAGGTATTGCCAACCATTAGACTGTAATAAGATCAAATGAGGGCTAGAAAATCCATTCAAAAGGACTCACCCTCTTCCAACATTATCTGGCCAGCTTCCGTCCAAGAGAGCTATGGTCAATGTGCGAATATGATCAGCCACTACCCTGTAAGCCATGTCTACACCATCAACATCATCTGCTCCAACGTTCCCTGTGTATGGACGCACTCCAGTCGCCTGAACAAAGTAAGAGAACACAAATTATATTACATCTCTCTTTATTTCAATATCTTACTATTTTCCTAATAGACAAACCATGAAGAGTAAAGTGAATAGGAGCCCAGAAGTGTAATAAAGAATGTTATCAGTGAAAAATACTATTAAATAACGAAGATCAGCTGTAGGTACAAGCTGCAATTTCCATGCAACATACAGCTTGTTCCCAAATGCTGTGGTGAACGTGGGTGCTTTGAGCATACTGCACTTTAGTATCTCATTAGGTGTTCACACATATACAAGCATTGCTTTTTAGTGGACCTGTCTGTTTCCAACATGTATTTCTACATTTGTTTTAAATGCTTATAATTGCTTCGTAATGTTTTGTTGGAAACATGAACAAAATGAAATTGAAATTGAAACAAAAAGATAAGTGAGTACAGATGAACCCAAGTTTGGCGGGAATCTATTAATCGGTTCTTGAGATAACGCAATCACAAGCTATTTATACATACGTAATAAGCCCTGTGACCTTTGACCTCGTGACCCCAAAATCTAACCACTTCATTAGCTCTGCAAGATACATACATGACCAAAGTTTGGCGGTAATCCATTAATTGGTTCTTGAGATAAAGCGATCACGAGAACGGGACGTATGGACAACCAGAAAACATACTGCCTCCGGCTACTTTGTAGCGGAGGCATAAGAATAAGTGCAGAGTGAAAGTTCAGGAACATTTCAAGAAAGAAACATGTCATCTTTAAATGAAAACTACCAACATGGTATACTGCTCTCACACAATATGATCCCATAACTCATCAAAAAGGGAATTTCCCTGTTCATGATCTTACTTGGTCGAGTTTCTTGAATTCCGACACCTGTGCAAAGACATGCTCCATAATGTGTTTAGCGTCGGTTGAGTCTGCCGGTAGCTTCATGCTGATGGTTTAAGATGTCTCCACACTCATGAACATAATACTCCAGATGATCTTCAGTACCTGCGGGGGAAAGAGTCTACATAAAAAGGCCTTTGTTCTGATATGACATGGAATGGTTTTGTATGCCCTTCGGGTAAAGAGATTGATATAATAGTTGTGTTTAGAAGAACTTATGAAGGGGTTATACACCATGGGCAGAATTTTTTTTGGGTTGTTCAAAGCTGTAAGCATTTCAAAGGACCAGATATTTTTCTTCCGGGTACTACTTTGTTTTGAAGATGAAAAAGCTATATTTAAAAGGAGGGCAAGGGTTGCAGCCTCCTGTAGTGATTAGCCCCCAAAAGCAGCAGTTTTGACATGTCGGGCCTTTGCCTTTTCGTGTAGGACCAATTAAAAAAACATCACCACCTTCATAATCTAAAACCACATCCCCAACATCATCAGCTAAAAACATGTAACTCTCATCATCAGCTAAAACCACATCCCGATCAATATCAGCTAGAACCATGTCACTCTCATCATCAACTTAAACCACATCGACATCATCATCAGCTAAAACCACGTCACTCTCATCATCAGCTAAAACCGCATCTACATCATCATCAGCTAAAACCCCCTCCCATCATCATCTGCTAAAACCACATCCCCATCAACATCAGATAAAACCACATCCCATCATCATCAGCTAAAACCACCTCGCTCTCATCATCAGCTAAAACCACATCCCATCATCATCAGCTAAAACCACATCCCCATCATCATCAGCTAAAACCATGTCACGCTCATCATCAGCTAAAACCCCATCCACATCATCATCAGCTAGAACCACCTCCCATCATCATCATCTAAAACCACATCCCCATCAAAATCACCTAAAACCATGTCACTCTCATCATCAGCTAAAACCACATCCAATCATCATCAGCTAAAACCACATCCCCATCAACATCACCTAAAACCATGTCACTCTCATCATCAGCTAAAACCATGTCACTCTCATCATCAGCTAAAACCACATCCAATCATCATCAGCTAAAACCACATCCCCATCAACATCACCTAAAACCATGTCACTCTCATCATCAGCTAAAACCATGTCACTCTCATCATCAGCTAAAACCACCTTCACATCATCATCAGCTAAAACCACACCTCCATCATCATCAGCTAAAACCACACCTCCATCATCATCAGCTAAAACCATGTCACTCTCATCATCAGCTAAAACCACATCCCCATCAACATCACCTAAAACCATGTCACTCTCATCATCAGCTAAAACCACATGATGACTGGTTTTAAATTATGGTGGTGATGTAGACTTACCGCTGGTTGAAGAGGAGGCAGGGGCGCCACGAATCGGGGTTGAATCAGCGACAGATTTTCATGCTTGAAGTTGAGTGCTTGATACGCTCTGAAAAATTGAAAGGGGAAAAAAACGCAACATCTGTAAATGCAATTTCATCATACAAATCAAAATTTGATTTGTACTCAGATTCTTCTACAATTTGGAATATTACGGTAAGCAGATTTATTATTTGAAGTAAGGTAGTTTTACTACACAATGCTCTTCCCACAACAGAACTATCAAATGAACATATCAGAACAATTGCCCTCACGTCACTGCCAATTCAGCTGTATACGCCTTAATAATTCAAGCTTGCAAGTATGTATATTATTATTCTCTGAAGCTCTGAGGAATCAACAGCTTTAAGTCCTATCTGAGAGACTGAGTAATTAAAAAGAATACCTTATACAAGCACTAAACCAAGGTTAATCCTTTCAAAGACCAACACTCTGTCCACTATGCTCTTTTGCAGACATGAATCCAATACCCAAATTAATTCTTTGCTCATAGACTATTAACTGCTACGACTCATGATCATTTGATCCTTTCTTTGTTCTTTTCTTCTGTTCTTCTTTTTTTTTAAACAATTAATATTATCCATTAATCCATTAATCGTTTCTGAGATAACGCGATCCAAGCTGTTTTTGCATACATAATAAGCCATGTGACCTTTTACCTTGTGACCTTAAAATTTTATCTGGTCATTAGCTCTGCAAGAATTATACATGACCCAAGTTTGGCGGTAATCCATCAATCGGTTCTTGAGATAACGTGATCACGAGAACAGACGTACGGACAGACGGACAACCAGAAAACATAATGCCTCCGGCTAGGCTGTAGCAGAGACATCAAAATATTATTCTTATTATTATTATTATTAAGGCATAAATATGTGTGTTAAAAAGGTTTTTTAAATTCCATCTTATGTATTTATTATGTATCCCATGTGTTGTTAAATAGAACCAAACTTTAGGTAATTTTAATGTATGGCATGTAAGGTATTGCCAACCATTAGACTGTAATAAGATCAAATGAGGGCTAGAAAATCCATTCAAAAGGACTCACCCTCTTCCAACATTATCTGGCCAGCTTCCGTCCAAGAGAGCTATGGTCAATGTGCGAATATGATCAGCCACTACCCTGTAAGCCATGTCTACACCATCAACATCATCTGCTCCAACGTTCCCTGTGTATGGACGCACTCCAGTCGCCTGAACAAAGTAAGAGAACACAAATTATATTACATCTCTCTTTATTTCAATATCTTACTATTTTCCTAATAGACAAACCATGAAGAGTAAAGTGAATAGGAGCCCAGAAGTGTAATAAAGAATGTTATCAGTGAAAAATACTATTAAATAACGAAGATCAGCTGTAGGTACAAGCTGCAATTTCCATGCAACATACAGCTTGTTCCCAAATGCTGTGGTGAACGTGGGTGCTTTGAGCATACTGCACTTTAGTATCTCATTAGGTGTTCACACATATACAAGCATTGCTTTTTAGTGGACCTGTCTGTTTCCAACATGTATTTCTACATTTGTTTTAAATGCTTATAATTGCTTCGTAATGTTTTGTTGGAAACATGAACAAAATGAAATTGAAATTGAAACAAAAAGATAAGTGAGTACAGATGAACCCAAGTTTGGCGGGAATCTATTAATCGGTTCTTGAGATAACGCAATCACAAGCTATTTATACATACGTAATAAGCCCTGTGACCTTTGACCTCGTGACCCCAAAATCTAACCACTTCATTAGCTCTGCAAGATACATACATGACCAAAGTTTGGCGGTAATCCATTAATTGGTTCTTGAGATAAAGCGATCACAAGAACGGGACGTATGGACAACCAGAAAACATACTGCCTCCGGCTACTTTGTAGCGGAGGCATAAGAATAAGTGCAGAGTGAAAGTTCAGGAACATTTCAAGAAAGAAACATGTCATCTTTAAATGAAAACTACCAACATGGTATACTGCTCTCACACAATATGATCCCATAACTCATCAAAAGGGAATTTCCCTGTTCATGATCTTACTTGGTCGAGTTTCTTGAATTCCGACACCTGTGCAAAGACATGCTCCATAATGTGTTTAGCGTCGGTTGAGTCTGCCGGTAGCTTCATGCTGATGGTTTAAGATGTCTCCACACTCATGAACATAATACTCCAGATGATCTTCAGTACCTGCGGGGGAAAGAGTCTACATAAAAAGGCCTTTGTTCTGATATGACATGGAATGGTTTTGTATGCCCTTCGGGTAAAGAGATTGATATAATAGTTGTGTTTAGAAGAACTTATGAAGGGGTTATACACCATGGGCAGAATTTTTTTTGGGTTGTTCAAAGCTGTAAGCATTTCAAAGGACCAGATATTTTTCTTCCGGGTACTACTTTGTTTTGAAGATGAAAAAGCTATATTTAAAAGGAGGGCAAGGGTTGCAGCCTCCTGTAGTGATTAGCCCCCAAAAGCAGCAGTTTTGACATGTCGGGCCTTTGCCTTTTCGTGTAGGACCAATTAAAAAAACATCACCACCTTCATAATCTAAAACCACATCCCCAACATCATCAGCTAAAAACATGTAACTCTCATCATCAGCTAAAACCACATCCCGATCAATATCAGCTAGAACCATGTCACTCTCATCATCAACTTAAACCACATCGACATCATCATCAGCTAAAACCACGTCACTCTCATCATCAGCTAAAACCGCATCTACATCATCATCAGCTAATACCCCCTCCCATCATCATCAGCTAAACCACATCCCCATCAACATCAGATAAAACCACATCCCATCATCATCACCTAAAACCACCTCGCTCTCATCATCAGCTAAAACCACATCCCATCATCATCAGCTAAAACCACATCCCCATCATCATCAGCTAAAACCATGTCACGCTCATCATCAGCTAAAACCGCATCCACATCATCATCAGCTAGAACCGCCTCCCATCATCATCATCTAAAACCACATCCGCATCAACATCACCTAAAACCATGTCACTCTCATCATCAGTTAAAACCCCATCCACATCAACATCAGATAAAACCACATCCCATCATCATCAGCTAAAACCACCTCGCTCTCATCATCAGCTAAAACCACCTCCCATCATCACCATCTAAAACCACATCCCAATCAACATCACCTAAAACTATGGCACTCTCATCATCAGCTAAAACCCTATCCACATCATCATCAGCTAAAACCACCTCCCATCATCATCATCTAAAACCACATTCCCATCAACATCACCTAAAACCATGTCACTCTCATCATCAGCTAAAACCACATCCAATCATCATCAGCTAAAACCACATCCCCATCAACATCACCTAAAACCATGTCACTCTCATCATCAGCTAAAACCATGTCACTCTCATCATCAGCTAAAACCACCTTCACATCATCATCAGCTAAAACCACACCTCCATCATCATCAGCTAAAACCACACCTCCATCATCATCAGCTAAAACCATGTCACTCTCATCATCAGCTAAAACCACATGATGACTGGTTTTAAATTATGGTGGTGATGTAGACTTACCGCTGGTTGAAGAGGAGGCAGGGGCGCCACGAATCAGGGTTGAATCAGCGACAGATTTTCATGCTTGAAGTTGAGTGCTTGATACGCTCTGAAAAATTGAAAGGGGAGAAAAACGCAACATCTGTAAATGCAATTTCATCATACAAATCAAAATTTGATTTGTACTCAGATTCTTCTACAATTTGGAATATTACGGTAAGCAGATTTATTATTTGAAGTAAGGTAGTTTTACTACACAATGCTCTTCCCACAACAGAACTATCAAATGAACATATCAGAACAATTGCCCTCACGTCACTGCCAATTCAGCTGTATATGCCTTAATAATTCAAGCTTGGATCATGTAACGATTAGCTAATGAAGTATGTATATTATTATTCTCTGAAGCTCTGAGGAATCAACAGCTTTTAGTCCTGTCTGAGAGACTGAGTAATTAAAAAGAATACCTTATACAAGCACTAAACCCAGGTTAATCCTTTTAAAGACCAACACTCTGTCCACTATGCTCTTTTGCAGACATGAATCCAATACCCAAATTAATTCTTTGCTCATAGACTACTAACTGCTACGACTCATGATCATTTGATCCTTTCTTTGTTCTTTTCTTGTTCTTTTTTTTTTAAACAATTAATATCATCATCATTATATTTATTATTTTTGTTTTTTGTTGGAGGACTCTTTTCTTTCTCTCTCTCTCTCTCTCTCTTTCTCTTTTCATAGGATTCTATCATATAGGCCTGGAACTTAGACCGCGCGCAGTCGAAAGTAATGCCTCCGCCACAGAGCGATTTTACAAACCAAAGTACATAATAGGCCCCATGACTTTTGACCTTTGACCTCATGACCCTAAAATCTAATCAATGGGCAAGTTTCGGCGATTACGTAATGCGCGGTTGCTGTAGTAACTAGGTCGGTCAAGCTTTGCCGTACCGCTATATTGAATCTGTGCATTTTGTATTAGACTGTCGGTTCTTGCTGTTAAATTTCATTCATATCTTTCTATCAAACTGAGTTTATATATATAAATTTCTGTTTCGGCCGGAAATATCTCGCAACTTGCCATTCAACAAGCTGAGTTTCAGGCAGCTGCAATATTTTCTTAGAAAAAGAGGAGTTTTGACCACGGTATACACCCGAGAAAAGACTCGTTAAATTAGGTTCCGTAGTGGCGTACATTAGCCTGCCCATAGCCCCTGACCTACGGGGCCCGTGTCACTCAGTAGACGTGAGTGTGTGTGGCTAATCACAACGGGCAGGATTTTCATTTAGTGAACTATAGTTACAAACCTCCCTTATGTTTGACGATATTCCTGACTTTGGGATCTATGATGAATTCAATTATCTAGTAGAGAATATGGCAGACTATGCATTTATGATCGTCGAAAACTCAAGGCTTTTAAGAGTTTTGAAGACTTTCGACTAATATTTTCCGACGGCCCTTTGGAAAAGCTCGACTAAAATCCCCCCTCTAGCTCTCGGCAGATAGCGACTCGTGTGTTATTAGACTACAGGTCAAACCGACGCAAAAAGACACAACATACCAACTTGAACAAAAAGAAAATATATATAAATATTAAACAAACAAAAAGTAAAAGAAAATGTAATAACAAAATTTATTTTTAAAATCGTTTTTTTAATAATAATAATTGCTTCTTGAATAACGAAGGTCCGGCATAATTATAATACTTTTAACTTTTATTTTATGATAATCAAACTTAAAGATAAACTCCAGTTCTGGTAAAAAAAAAAAAATTAATTCTCACAGAATCAAACGAAACTTACACTGAATGTTCAAGAGTACAAATAAATGACATGTGCCAAACAATTTTGGAAGAAAATGTATACTGGCTGAGTAATGAGCAAAGAAAGACAAGGAAATCAAGGTAGAACTAGCCCCGACACCATGTGTGTTGTCCCATATATAGCTTTCTGTGTACAGTGCTTGTTACTTTACCAAGACTCGGCCAAATTTATTATGATTTTGATGACTCCAGAACCTTGCAGTGCACACCAATAATTACAAGCTACATGATCAACTGTTTCTGATCCATTCCACACCTTTTCTTTCACAATGCAATCGCATTACCAGAACTAACCTTTATCTTTAATTTCTAATCTTATTTTAAACAATAAAATTATTCATCATCCTTATTCTTCTTCCTTGCTATCATAAGTGTTTTTTTATTATTACTTGTATTACTCCTTTTTTCCATTGCTCTATCATTATTTATCAATCTTTACTTCACACATTCTTCTTCCTTGCTCATTGTTTTTCTTCATTTTTTCCACTCAAAATTAATTGTTTATCATTATTCATCCTTCTTATTCTAGTTCTCTGTCAACGGATGACATTTTTAATAAATATTGTTTTATCAATACAAAGAACTTATAGTGTCACCATTATTACCTTTATTATCATTATTTCTCGTTACTTTTGTTAATAACATTGATTCTGTGTTCACTGTGCTTGCTTCTCGTTAGCCGTTTCTCGTCCGCCTTGAAATAATTTGTATCGAGGCGTTTCACAAACTTTTTTTAATCCGTAAATTTGTTTTCATTATGAAAATGTGAATCGCGCCTACACGTACATGTACACGTTGTAAGCACGCGCACGCACGTTCTTCTGCAAGCAGAGGTGACTGGTGTGCGAACGGGTAGAAAATAGTTATCACTTCTTTCATTTCTACGTCCAAATTTGTACTCAGTTTCAAGATCAAATGTATGTGGAACAAAATCACATCTCAAAGATATTTATTATTCAAGTTTGAAACTGCCTCCTTTTTCTTCTATCTCTCTCTCTCTCTTTCTCATAATAGCGAAAGCAAATAATACAATCACACCTTGCAAACTGTGTAAAGTGTCCTCTTTGAGTGACCGCAGAGAATGTCTGTGCCTCAAATTTGCAAAGAAGCTGCTCGAGCCTGGGTCAAAGTTTAGTCATTGGCTACCCCAAACACGTGGGGACTCCCATTCTCGAAATCTGAGAAATAAAAGCAAGTTCACTGAAATGCCATGCAAAACGACACGGTATAGAAACAGTCCGTTGCCATATCTAGTCAGATTGTTAAACGCTCATAGTACTGAATAATTACTAGTTTCACCTTCGACGAACACATTCATTGTTCTCTACTACTTTCACTCTCTCATTACCCCTATTTTCTCCTCTATGTCAGTGCTGTGCTGCGGAGCGAGGAGACCCTCTTCATGGCTTCCTTGTTCTCTAGCTCTCTGTCTTGTTACTCTCACTCTTTGTCTCCCCTCTCTCTCTCTCTCTCTCTCTCGCTCTCCCTCTCTCTCCTCTCTCTCTATCTCTCTTTCTCTCCCTATCTCTCTCCCACCCTCCCCCCTCTCTCTTACTTTTCTCACTCTCCTTCTTTCTCTCTTTCTCCATCTCTCTCTGTCTATTTCTCTGATATAACTTCCTAAATAAAAGGGTGACATGTGAATGCATTTTTGAATAATGTTACTATAGAATTTTACTTTTTTAAACTAAATCAGATTTAATTGTACAAAATTTCTGTTTGACTTTTTAACAATTCCCAAGATGATGCACATTATATCGAATATTACAATGGCAACCTTTTATCCATGTTTTTTATGCGAAACTTATCTTATTTTTATGCAATATTCTACATGTACCTTTTACTAAATTGGCCCAAATACAAAATTTTCTGCATTTTAACTACAATGTATACTTGTTTAAATCATTGTAGCATCTATTTGATTTTATAATTCCTGGATTTGGTTTCTGTTGTTGTCTCTGTTTCTGTTATTGAAGAAAACACCATAACCATACCTTACCCATCTGGCTATGCATTTTCAAACCAAAGCATTTAATTTTTTTTAATATAAAAAATGTATTACTATTCATATATTGTATAATTTCAATATATAATTTTATTGCAAATATGGTAATACAATTCGAATTTCTGTACATGTACCAAGCAATTTGCCAAGGTCGTTAAAGCACAATTACAATTATATATCATATGTACAAAAGAATTCCAATTTTACTACCATAATTTTACCATGCATAATGTTTTACGTGTAATTTTACTCTGTCATTGATGTATACTTTGTAAAAGAAACTGCAATTCGGCTCTCGGGCCGCGAATGTTTTTGAATGAAATAAACCATTTTAAATAAATAAATAAACACAGTCATGTATTGTATGCACTCAGAGTGTAGGCTGCTATGCAACACGAGTTCTTTGATTGACCGACCATCCGATTACGTAATGCGATTTAAAGGTCTGTGAATACATTACGAAACTGGCCATTTCTTAGGCTCTGCAAGATACATACATGTTTAGAGTTTGATGCTAATCCATCCATCGGTTCTAGTGATAGTGTGATCACAAGCTGTTTTTGCATACATAATGAGCAATGTGACCTTTGACCTCGTGACCCCAAAATCTAATCACTTCATCGGCTCTGCAAGATACATACATGCCCAAAGTTTGGCGGGAATCCATTAATCGGTTCTTGAGATAACGTGATCACAAGAACAGACGTACGGACAGACGGACAACCAGAAACATAATGCCTCCGGCTAGGCTGTAGCAGAGACATCAAAATATTATTCTTATTATTATTATTATTAAGGCATAAATATGTGTGTTAAAAAGGTTTTTTAAATTCCATCTTATGTATTATGTATCCCATGTGTTGTTAAATAGAACCAAACTTTAGGTCATTTTAATGTATGGCATGTAAGGTATTGCCAACCATTAGACTGTAATAGGATCAAATGAGGGCTAGAAAATCCATTCAAAAGGACTCACCCTCTTCCAACATTATCTGGCCAGCTTCCGTCCAAGAGAGCTATGGTCAATGTGCGAATATGATCGGCCACTACCCTGTAAGCCATGTCTACACCATCAACATCATCTGCTCCAACGTTCCCTGTGTATGGACGCACTCCAGTCGCCTGAACAAAGTAAGAGAACACAAATTATATTACATCTCTCTTTATTTCAATATCTTACTATTTTCCTAATAGACAAACCTTAAAAGGTAAAGTGAATAGGAGCTCAGAAGTGTAATAAATAACGTTATCAGTGAAAAATACTATTACATAACGAAGATCAGCTGTATTAAGGTACAAGCTGCAATTACCATGCAACATACATACCTGCCAACATTTGAAAACGAGAATTAAGAAATTTTAGCACGGTATGTCTTCGAAAATAAGAAATTTGTACCCTTAACAGGCGTTCGCACATGCAGCGGCAGTGTAACTGGCAATACGCGGTAAATCTTTGCAAAAAAGCGAAAACAAATTCGCTGCTCAATCATGCAGCCCTTCAACGCACGCAATACGTGAACTCTCACATCGCGTCAAATGATAAAACAAAATTAATTTGGCTTAAGCAAGACCAAAAAAAAAATAATAATAACTAGAAATATCGCAATCTGTATTGCCGCGCAATGCGAATGTATCCCCCGGCAGTGGCAGCGATTTTGTGTTATCCTTATGTGGAAGGAGGGACAAAGATTCCCTCTCCACTTTGTGAAACAAAAGGATGACGTAGAGATTGCCGCAAGTGGCTCAGACTATTGTCAAGACTAGGAGCAGCATCACCAAAACAATAGGTGTGTAGATCAGATTATGATGCATATTTATAGAAAATTTGAAAGAAATATGATTTGCATAGCGACACAAGATATTCCTTTAAATATGACCTTTGACCCTTTAAGAGATGGAATACTGGGGGTAGCAGCACCAAATTTGTGGAGGTCTATAGTAAACTATAATGAACCTTAATACAAATCTGAAAGAAATCTGTAGAAAAATGTGACTGGCAGAGTGCATGCAAAACAGCAAAGAAAATATAACAATTGAACCCATGAAAAAGATGGTGCAATTGATGAAAAAAGGAGTTCCATTTATACAGAGTCAGTATTGGAAACAAAAGTGGTTAAAGAATTTCTATTGCAAGATGGGGAAGATTTAGTAATGGAATGTGTGGTTGTTAAATGTTAATCAAAATAATAATGAAAAATATATTAAAAACAGATTTTAACTTGAAGGAGAATTTTTTGATCAACTGAAAAAGTTAAAAGCAATGTAAACTTGAAAAGAGAAGTGTCTTTGTAAACTAAGTACATGCAGTGTTAAGTTTTAGTTAGGATAAGTTGGATGAAGATATGCGGTTAAGTACACATGTATGTAGTTAAAAGAAAAGTCTGACTTGAAAAAAAATAGTTAAAGCCCAAATTTTGCTGGAACATGGTTAAAGTGAGTATGAACTTTGAATTAAATGCAATATTATGATCACTCTGCCACTCAGCACTCATTGTTTTTTTGATTTAGTAATAGAGAACATAATTGAAAAAGGTGTTTTTGTACTTGGATATGAAAGGTGGAACTGAGGTAGGTACATGTATATGGAATTATATAACAATAGGGTACAAGACATCTATCAAAATATGACCTTTGACCCTATAAAAGACGGAACATTGGAGGCAGCATCACTAAAATCTATAGGCTTGTAGATTATACCAAGATACACCTTCGTTCAAAATTTGAACAAAATCCCTTTAAAAATGTGGCCTATAGAGCGCACACAAACCATCCACAGAAATATGGCCTTGTACCCTATAGAAGACGGAACACTGGGGGCAGCATCACCAAAAGTTAGAGGTATGTAGATTATACCAGGATACACCTCCATACAAAATTTGAAGGAAATCCATCAAGAAATGTGGCAGTGAGAGCGCACACAAGAATATGACACGGCGGCGGCGGATGCGGCGGCGGACACGGCGGCGGACGCGGACGCGGCGGCGGCGGCGGCGTAACGCTGCTGAATCCAAAGTACCCCACCGGCATACTGCCGGGGATACAATAATAGGTCTAATTATTATTTTTTTTTTTTTTTTTTAAATTTAAAAATCTTGAATTTTTTTTGAAAAAACAGAATATTCCGGATTTTGGGGTCCTAAAAATCCAGAAAACAGAATATTCCGGATTATTCGGAAGGGTTGGCAGGTATGCAATTCAATTCGGTGTAGCGATTGTCCAACACAGCTCAGCTACGGCAACATTTGACATGCATTGATCAAACTATACACAGTACATGTACGGTACGCATCGCCATTGCTGCCCAACTCCACTGGCACTGACTCAGCTCCAGTACCGCATTGCAGCGTGCGTTCACTCTGTATACCAAGTCCTGACACACTTCTTCCAAATACTGGATTAGACAATTGAAAAGTCAGTACGGTACGGTAAACTCCATGAATCCATCAAGCAAGCGTATTCCTTGGGATTGGAAGACATTATAAGTAAAACTGACAAACTTTTGCAAGTGTAGTAACCCATTCACGATCACACGTCGAAGCTAACCCGCTCGCTCAAAATTTATCGCGTGTGTGTGTGTGTGTGTGTACATGTATGGAGCGTTCATGCCAGGCCAGGCGCTACACACACACACACACACATATATATATGCTGATCTCTACGGTAGAGATCAGTGGCACAAATACGCTGCAAAACCGTCATTACAAGCCAAATGAGCTTCTGCAGCCATCAACACACACAGTATACTATACGAGAGCTCTCACACAAATCGCGGCAAATGGTAAAACAAGCCCAATTCGGCTTAAATTTCCAAAATGCGGCATATTCCGCATTTTAAGGTCCTAAAATTCCAGAAATTCAGAATATTCCGGAAAATGCGGGAGGGTTGGCAGGTATGCAACATACAGCTTGTTCTCAAATGCTGTGGTGAACGTGGGTGTTTTGATCTGAGCATACTGCACTTCACAATTTAGTATCTCATGAGGTGTTCACACATGTACAAGCATAGCTTAATTTTTAGTGGACCCCTCTGTTTCCAACATGTATTTCTACATTCATTTTAAATGCTTATAATTGATTTGTAATGTTTTGTTGGAAACATGAATAGATTGAAATTGAAACAAAAAGATAAATGAGTACAGGTGAACCCTTTGTTGTGCGCAGCTGCTTTTTCCATCCTTACTTGCCATTAATTTAGTACACACAAACAAAAACATTGGCACAGCCGCACATGGGAATGAGCCTTATGGCAGGCGTGGATCCAGGGGGGGGGGGGCCGAGCGGGCCTGCTCGTCCCCCCCCCCCCACCAAAAAAAAAAAAAAAAAAAAAGGAGAGAGAGAGAAGGAATGAAGGGAAAGGGAAAGAGGAGAGGAAGGGAAAGGGAAAGAGGAGAGGGAGGGAAAAAAGAAGAGGAAGAAGAAAAGAAAAGAGGGAGATCGGGGGGGGGGGGAGGACTTGCCTCTCAGGCTGTTGCCTCCCCCCCCCCCCCCCCCGTCCCCGCTAAAAAAAAAAGAGAGAGGAACGAAAAGGAAAGAGGAGAGCTAAAAGGGAACAAAAAAGAGGAAGAAGAAAAGAAAAGGGAGAAAAGAAGGGGAGATCAGTTGCGTTAATCCCGCCAACAATGTGTGGAGCGGGATGGGGGCCAAAGTGACCTTCCCCCCCCCCCCCCCAGCAAACCTCAAAGAGAGAGAGACAGAAGGGAAGGGAAAGGGAAAGGAGAGAAAGGGAAAGAAGAAAAAAAGAGAATGAAGAAAGGTAAGGGTCCTAAGGGATATCAGTTGCAATTTCCCGCCAACAAGGTGTAGATCGGGGGGGGGGGGCTTTGGGGAAATAAAATTCAAACATGGTTTAGTTCTTATTCCATAACGATGGTTTACAAATAACGCTGAAATTACATAATTTTCTGAGATTTTTCCTCACTTTTAAGTAAATTATACTCTTTTATGCGTTTGTTGGGAATGACTAATTCCTAAATTTACAGCCAGGCAAGAAAATGCTTCTTGAGATGCCTACATGTCAGGGCCCGCGGAACGGCAGGGATCGGGGTCCTCGAGCCCCCCCCCCCCCCCCCCCCCCCCCCCCCACTTTTTTTGAAAAATATGATGAAGAGAAATAGAAAGAAAGAGAGCAAGAAAGACAAAATAGTAAACTACCAGTGTCACATTATAATGAGGTATCAAAATATGCTCATCTGACCATGATTAAATGCCTAAAACCCCCGAGGGCTCTGCCCCCTGGATTCCACCTAGGGCCCTAAGGCGGGTCCTTAGGTGCTCATCTGACGGTAATTTAATGCCTAAAACCCCTGATTTCAGGGGGCTCTGCCCCCTGGACTGGACCCCACGCCAAATATTGTCCTGCCAGTATCACAAAATAATAAGGTATCAAAAAATGCTCATCTGACCGTCATTAAACGCCTAAAACCCAGGGAATAATTTTCCTCAAATTTTTTGATTAGCAATTTCAGCCGATGGATAAATATTTCAAATGAAATTCTGTACATTTCTATGGAAGAAAACTGCTACACAAAAGATATTTTGTATAGCAGTCATGCAAAAATGCATAGCAAATTGCGATGCGATACCAGGAAAATTATTCCCTGAAACCCCTGAGCTTCCGGGGGCTCTGCCCCCTAGACCCAACCAAGAGCCCTAAGGCAGGCCCCTTATTGCTCATCTGACCGTAATTGAGTGCCTAAAACCCTTGAGCTTCCGGAGGCTCCGCCCCCTGAACCCCACGCCAATTAGTGACCTGCCAGTGTCACAATTAGCTATCAAAATAATGGTCATCTGAACGTAATTAAATGCCTAAAACCCCTGAACTTCCGGGGGCTCTGCCCCCTGGACCCCACCTAGGGCCCTAAGGCGGACCCCTGAATGCTAATCTGACCGTAAATTATTGCCTTAACCCCTGAGCTTTCGGGGGCGGACAAGGTATCAACATATGTTCATCTGACCGCAGGCGCGTAGCCAGGGGGGGGGGTGAGGTGGTCCCCCCAAAAAAGAGAGGAGTGAAAAGGAAGAGGATGTAGGAAGAAAAGGGAGTAGACAAAGAACATTTTTGAAATTCAGACAGAATTAAGAGTCGAGAACGGTACAACGAATCGTCTTCTTTCTCTAATAATTTAATAAAACGTCAAAGCTTCCGCGCTTCGCGCAGGAAGGTGGGGGAAGGAGGGTATAACTTAATTAAATTCAGACGAGGATTATTTTCGAGAACGGTACAACGAATCGTCTTCTTTCTCTAATAATTGAATGAAACGTTGAAGCCTCCCAAAGCGGGAGGGAAGGAACTGAATTTAGACAAGGATTAAGAGTCGAGAACGGTACGACATCGTCTTCTTTCTCTGATGATCTAATAAAACGTAAAAGCTTCGCGCGGGAGGGGGAAACTGAATTTAAACAAGGATTAAAAGTCATAACGGTACAACGAATCGTCTTCTTTATCTAATGATTTAATGAAACGTCAAAGCTTCCGCACTTCGCGTGGGAGGAGAGGGAACTGAAGTTTAAGAGTCGATAACGACGAAACGAATCGTTTTCTTTCTCTAATGATTTAATGAAACGTAAAAGCTTCCGCGCTCTGCGCGGGAGGGGGGGGGGGAAACATAATTCAGACGAGGCTTATTTTTGGGAACGGTACAACGAATCGCCTTCTTTCTTTAATAATTTATTGAAATGTCGAAGCTTCCGCACTTCGCAGAGGAGGTAGGGGAAAACTCGCCCCTCCCTGCACCCACCCCTCCCCCCCCCCCCCCATTAAGTCACTGCTGGTCACCATTAGGTACCAATATTTGTCTCGCATAATTTTAAATTTGGGCCTCCCCCCCCCCCCCCCCCCAAGAAATCCTGGATCCGCGCCTGCCTTATGGCGTCTGGTTTCATGCAGGTAGAACTGCAGCACTCACCTTGTGGATGGCATCAAAGATTGGCATGAAGAGATCAGTATCGTAGTTGGATGACCTGCCCTGAATGACTGAAGCAATCCTTTCCAGACCCATGCCTGTGTCAACGCATTTCTTTGGTAAAACCTTCAGCATACCATCAGATTCTCTGTTACAAATAGAGGGTATTATTGATCAGTGTTGGTGACAGTTTCATGCTCAATATTCCCCCTCCCCCACATGACACTTGCAAGCTTTTCAGTAGATGGAACATGTATGTACAAAAGTTAAAAAGTTAGGCATTTTGAAGTCTTCAAATCATTTCTTACAAAAAACAAAACTAAAGAAGATTGCATGTTTTTATTGCATTCATAAAACTAACATCCTTCTAATCCTACTTTGACATTTCAGAAGTGATGTCTTTGTACTATTACAAATACCCTTTGAGAAATATAGAGAATACACTGCAGCTGGAAGCAATACTTCAGTTTTGAAATTAACAGTTGACTGATAATTAAAAAATCTTTATTCTTTTGTGGACTTGTTAGAAAAGCATGATTCAGGACATCCCACAGCATGGGAGATCATAGGATGTACATTTAGCATAAGATCTTCAACACTGTTGTGATCTATGGTTGCATGTTCTAACTTAGTGCAGGACAAGCAAGTGGGAACACTATTATCTTTGTTTCTCTAGGTATAACACAGTATATGTAAACATCATGAATTACCTGTTGACTGCATGAATACAAGGTTCCAGATCTCCAGTACATCAGGGACATCCATGTTGACCATGGCACGAGCATTACGGTCTCCAATACGATCAAAGTGGATCTCGGTACAAGGCCCGCAAGGCACCTCTCCCATCTCCCAGAAGTTGTCCTTCATGCCAAACGGCATCACACGCTCGTCAGGTATGCTGTAGTAAGTAGAAAGAGAGATGAGATAGATAGAGAGAGAGGAAGAGCAGGGAATGAGAGGACAGCAGAGGGAAAAAGAGGTAGTCAGATGACAGACAGAGAGAGAGAGAGGGACGGATAAAGAGAGAGAGAGAGAGAGAGTGAGAGAGAGAAAGAGAGAAGAGAGAAAGAGAAAGAGAAAGAGAAAGAGGAAAGAGAGAGAAAGATGAAGAAAGATATAAAAAAAAAAGAGACAGAAAGAGAGAGGAAATTGAATCAATTCAATCAGTAAAGATTATATTTTATGAGCTTAAGGGGGACAAAATGATGTTCTTATCATGTGTTCATTATTCTTACAACTCACTCCCAGATCCTAATCAAATGAATGGTCATGCGTGGTCACGTGTGATTCATTTACTGAGCCTATTGCACTAAAAAGCGTTCAATATTTTCCAGACATATTGCACTCTTTTTCAGTGCGCAGTAGTGCGCGTAGAGATTAGAGCGCTTCATACTGCGTGTGCATGCATGGGCCTATTCTTGCGCAGCACTATGCGTAAATTGGTATAGAGGTGAGTGCGCTTGCTATATCTATACTTATGTGTGCGCACTAAATTGAGACAAAACTTGAGATTTATTTGTCAGTCATACTGTCTTGCTGCATCAACTCAAAGGATTTCGCTGGGATCATCGGCATTGCAGAAACCCACTGGACAGACATGGGAGACTTTACCCATGATGGACATAGAATCCTATGCTCGGGAAAGATAAAATTCATAGATCTAGAGAAGGAGTTGCATTGATCCTAAACATAACGACCCAAAATGTGCTTCTTGGATATACAAGTTACAACCCCATCTCACCAAGAATTATTTCAGCAAGATTTGAAGTACAGACAGGATCATTGACCATAATACAGGTCTACGCTCCAAACACAGCCAACAGCAAAGAGGAAATTGAGGAATTTTACAACCTACTACAAGCAACAATATAGAGAAATCCCCAAGAAAAGACATTCTTATGGGTGTAATGGGCAACCTAAATGCGAAGGTAGGATCAGACTTCATTAACAGAGAAATACGAAGGAAAACAAAAGGCTGCAAAGACAAATGGATACAAGATCTATGCAAAAAGTGGAAACCTCACGTCAGGCTACCATAATCCAAGGCAGTCTACATAACAATTAAACAAATCACTAAGAAATTTAACATCAGAATGCAGGCAGTGAAAAGGGCGCTAATTCAGCAAGGTATCCAAAATATAGCCTACTAAAACAGACCCCAAATTTCGGTAAATAAATAATCGAATGTCCCAATGAAGATAATGAACAAAGAGGCGTTATGTTTCTTACCTGTTTCGTGTCAATTTTGTTGTATTTGGGAGTGTATTTTTCTGAAAAACATTGATTTTAGCATGCACTTTTTCACAGGTTTCACGCCAAACCGCAGCACAATACAAATGCATTGGCCTACTGCACTGTACTGATGGTGGATTGCGTGCGCGGTCGCGCGCTCCTGTGTGAAGTTAACTACCTTATGTAATGAGGATGGGACAGAAGATAATAGTTGCCAATTTGAGTATATCTAAAAATGTATTAAATAAAATGTTTTGTTTTGATTACAGAGTGGTCTTATTCGTTATTACTATGTTAATGGGAGAGACAGAGAGAAGGAAAAAAGGAAAAGGGGAAGAGAATATAAAAGGAAACAAAAAGAGGAAGAAGAAGAAAAGAGGGAACAGGGGGACCCGAAGGGCTCTTGCCTCCTCCCCACCCCACTTAAAAATAAATAAGAGAGAGAGAGAGAGAAGGGAAGAGAAGATAAGGAAAGGAAGAAGAGGAAGAAGAATAAGAATAAAAGAGGGAAACGGGGGCAAAGGGCTCTTGGCTCCCCCCCCCCCCCCAACACCCCGCCAAAAAAATAAATAAGAAAGAGTGAGAGAGAGAGAGAAGGAAAGGGAAAGAGGATATAAAAGGAAAGAAAGAAGAAGAATAAGAATAAAAGAGGGAAAGGGGGCAAAGGGCTCTTGCCTCCCCCCCCCCCCGCCAAAAATAAAAAAGAGAGAGAGAAGGGAAATAGAAAATAAAGAAAGAAAGAAGAGGAATAAGAATAAAAGAGGAAAGGGGGCAAAGGGCTCTTGCCTCCCCCCCCCCCCCCCGCCAAAAATAAATAAGAGAGAGAGAGAAGGGAAAGAGAGATAAAGAAAGAAAGAAAGAAGAGGAATAAGAATAAAAGAGGGAAATGGGGGCAAAAGGCTCTTGCCTCCACCCCGCCTAGGTGGTTGACCCTCCCCCCTTCGGTTATTTATGTGTGTATTTTGGAGCAACCCCCCCCCCCTTTTCTGTGATTTTTTTTTTAATTTAAAATTAAAAAAAAAAAAATATGCCAATGGCTGACCTAAAAAAGGTGACCTCACCCCCCCCCCCCCCCCCAACGGAACAAAATGTCAAATTTTCAAATTTCGAGACCAAAAAAAAAAATAGTGTCCTCTTCCCCCCCCCCCCCCCCCCCCCCCCCCCCCCCCCCGCTTATTTAGCGGCTGGCTTAGTCGTTACGATTTTTTTTCGGACCAAAAAAAAAAAGTGGGCCCCCCCCCCCCCCCTAAGAAATCCTGGATCCGCGCCTGCATACAAGTCAGCGTATGAAATGAGGGGAAGGGAATATTTCACATATTTTCTCTGTTTCCGATTTACTTTGTTTCTCAGTGGTTCAGGATTTACTTGCGTCATGTGATGATAGTTTAGTGACGGCTTGTGACAAACACGAGCATTTGAATCACTGAACCTGTTCTAAAAAAATAACTGAAACATGAAGTGTTTATTTCGTACAAGTGTTTTTAATGCGCACCTGTTACACTGCCCGATGATAATACACAGACTACATTATGATATTAATCGTTAACAAAATCATTTCACTCGTGCCCGACGACATTATTACATACTTTTTTTTTGACAGAGATGAAATAAATGAATGACACGCACTTATCGAGACATATTCAGATTTCCTAATAATTAAACGGATTTTTCTCTTTTTTTACAGAGACTTACTAGCACATGATTTCAATCAGTGCAAGTCATTCCCCAAAGAAATTATATACGACCATATTGAAGTAATTTCATACAATGTTTTAAAAAGGGCTTAAAGGTATAGACCAGTTTTGGAAACGCCCCCTCTCAAAAAATGAAATGGAGGATAATAAGATTACCAATCATGTGAAAGAATATGTTTTGACTTATACATGATGATAATACAAATTTTGCCGGGAAACCGCCTACTAGTTGATAAATTATTCTATCCGGACTAGATAGATATATCCCATATACATCTTTCTGTGTACAGTGCTTGTAACTTTACCTAGACTGGGCAAAATTTCTTATCATTTTGATGATTCCAGAACCTTGCAGAACACACCAATATACATATATGCTAGATGATCAACCTCTTCTTATCGATTCCACGACGTTTCTTTCACAATGCAATCGCATGACCAGAACTGATCTATACCTTTAAATGTTATGATAATTACATGATTTATGTCGCGAAAGACAGAGGAGAGGAAAACATGTGGATAAGACATCGCTTCACAATGCAGATGTACTCGGTTCGATTCCCAGCTACGCCTTTCTACCTCGCGTTTTTTTTTTTCATTTCTCTTTTTGTTTAGGGGACACCCCCTCCTCCTCAACAAAGGATTACAAGTAGTTTATCAGCATATTTTTTAAAGTCATTAACATCAGAAAGTGTTAACATCTTGAACCGAACAAGTTAATATCAGTGAAGCACAGTGGTCATGTGGATAAGGCATCGCTTCACAATGCAGATGTACTCGGTTCGATTCCCAGCTACGCCTTTCTACCTCGCGTTTATTTTTATTTCTCTTTTTGTTTAGGGGACACCCCCTCCTCCTCAACAAAGGATTACAAGTAGTTTATCAGCATATTTTTTAAAGTCATTAACATCAGAAAGTGTTAACATCTTGAACCGAACAAGTTAATATCAAGGAAGCACAGTGGTCATGTGGATAAGACATCGCTTCACAATGCAGATGTACTCGGTTCGATTCCCAGCTACGCCTTTCTACCTCGCGTTTTTTTTTTATCTCTTTTTTTTTTTTTAGGGGACACCCCCTCCTCCTCAACAAAGGATTACAAGTAGTTTATGAGCATATTTTTGAAAGTCATTAACATCAGAAAGTGTTAACATCTTGAACCGAACAAGTTAATATCAGTGAAGCACAGTGGTCATATGGATAAGACATCGCTTTACAATGCAGATGTACTCGGTTCGATTCCCAGCTACGCCTTTCTACCTCGCGTTTTTTTTTCATCTCTTTTTTGTTTGTTTAGGGGACACCCCCTCCTCCTCAACAAAGGATTACAAGTAGTTTATCAGCATATTTTTGAAAGTCATTAACATCAGAAAGTGTTAACATCTTGAACCGAACAAGTTAATATCAGTGAAGCACAGTGGTCATGTGGATAAGACATCGCTTTACAATGCAAATGTACTCGGTTCGATTCCCAGCTACGCCTTTCTACCTCGCGTTTTTTTTTTCATCTCTTTTTTTTTTGTTTAGGGGACACCCCCTCCTCCTCAACAAAGGAGTACAAGTAGTTTATGAGCATATTTTTGAAAGTCATTAACATCAGAAAGTGTTAACATCTTGAACCGAACAAGTTATTATCAGTGAAGCACAGTGGTCATGTGGAAAAGACATCGCTTCACAATGCAGATGTACTCGGTTCGATTCCCAGCTACCCCTTTCTACCTCGGTTTTTTTTTATCTCTTTTTTTTGTTTAGGGAACACCCCCTCCTCCTCAACGAAGGATTACAAGTAGTTTATCAGCATATTTTTGAAAGTCATTAACATCAGAAAGTGTTAACATCTTGAACCGAACAAGTTAATATCAGTGAAGCACAGTGGTCATGTGGATAAGACATCGCTTTACAATGCAGATGTACTCGGTTCGGTTCCCGGCTATGCCTTTCTACCTCGTTTTTTTTCAATCATTTTTTATTCTTCATATTGATTTGTCCTTCTCTTTTTTTTTGTTCAGGGGACACCCCCTCTTCCTCAACAAAGGATTACAAGTAGTTTATCAGCATTTTTTTGAAAGTCATTAACATCAGAAAGTGTTAACATCTTGAACCGAACAAGTTAATATCAGTGAAGCACAGTGGTCATGTGGATAAGACATCGCTTCACAATGCAGATGTACTCGGTTCGGTTCCCGGCTATGCCTTTCTACCTCGTTTTTTTTCAATCATTTTTTTGTCTTCATATTGATTTGTCCTTCTCTTTTTTTTTTGTTCAGGGGGCACCCCCTCTTCCTCAACAAAGGATTACAAGTAGTTTATGAGCATATTTTTGAAAGTCATTAACATCAGAAAGTGTTAACATCTTGAACCGAACAAGTTAATGTCAGTGAAGCACAGTGGTCATATGGATAAGACATCGCTTTACAATGCAGATGTACTCGGTTCGATTCCCAGCTACGCCTTTCTACCTCGCGTTTTTTTTTTCATCTCTTTTTTTTTGTTTAGGGGACACCCCCTCCTCCTCAACAAAAGATTTCAAGTAGTTTATGAGCATATTTTTGAAAGTCATTAACATCAGAAAGTGTTAACATCTTGAACCGAACAAGTTATTATCAGTAAAGCACAGTGGTCATGTGGAAAAGACATCGCTTCACAATGCAGATGTACTCGGTTCGATTCCCAGCTACCCCTCTCTACCTCGGTTTTTTTTTTATCTCTTTTTTTTTGTTTAGGGAACACCCCCTCCTCCTCAACAAAGGATTACAAGTAGTTTATCAGCATATTTTTGAAAGTCATTAACATCAGAATGTGTTAACATCTTGAACCGAACAAGTTAATATCAGTGAAGCACAGTGGTCATATGGATAAGACATCGCTTTACAATGCAGATGTACTCGGTTCGATTCCCAGCTACGCCTTTCTACCTCGCGTTTTTTTTTTTTCATCTCTTTTTGTTTGTTTAGGGGACACCCCCTCCTCCTCAACAAAGGATTACAAGTAGTTTATGAGCATATTTTTGAAAGTCATTAACATCAGAAAGTGTTAACATCTTGAACCGAACAAGTTAATATCAGTGAAGCACAGTGGTCATATGGATAAGACATCGCTTTACAATGCAGATGTACTCGGTTCGATTCCCAGCTACGCCTTTCTACCTCGCGTTTTTTTTTTTCATCTCTTTTTGTTTGTTTAGGGGACACCCCCTCCTCCTCAACAAAGGATTACAAGTAGTTTATCAGCATATTTTTGAAAGTCATTAACATCAGAAAGTGTTAACATCTTGAACCGAACAAGTTAATATCAGTGAAGCACAGTGGTCATGTGGATAAGACATCGCTTTACAATGCAGATGTACTCGGTTCGATTCCCAGCTACGCCTTTCTACCTCGCGTTTTTTTTTCATCTCTTTTTTTTTGTTTAGGGGACACCCCCTCCTCCTCAACAAAGGAGTACAAGTAGTTTATGAGCATATTTTTGAAAGCCATTAACATCAGAAAGTGTTAACATCTTGAACCGAACAAGTTATTATCAGTAAAGCACAGTGGTCATGTGGAAAAGACATCGCTTCACAATACAGATGTACTCGGTTCGATTCCCAGCTACCCCTCTCTACCTCGGTTTTTTTTTTATCTCTTTTTTTTTGTTTAGGGAACACCCCCTCCTCCTCAACAAAGGATTACAAGTAGTTTATCAGCATATTTTTTAAAGTCATTAACATCAGAAAGTGTTAACATCTTGAACCGAACAAGTTAATATCAAGGAAGCACAGTGGTCATGTGGATAAGACATCGCTTCACAATGCAGATGTACTCGGTTCGATTCCCAGCTACGCCTTTCTACCTCGCGTTTTTTTTTTATCTCTTTTTTTTTTTTTAGGGGACACCCCCTCCTCCTCAACAAAGGATTACAAGTAGTTTATGAGCATATTTTTGAAAGTCATTAACATCAGAAAGTGTTAACATCTTGAACCGAACAAGTTAATATCAGTGAAGCACAGTGGTCATATGGATAAGACATCGCTTTACAATGCAGATGTACTCGGTTCGATTCCCAGCTACGCCTTTCTACCTCGCGTTTTTTTTTTCATCTCTTTTTTGTTTGTTTAGGGGACACCCCCTCCTCCTCAACAAAGGATTACAAGTAGTTTATCAGCATATTTTTGAAAGTCATTAACATCAGAAAGTGTTAACATCTTGAACCGAACAAGTTAATATCAGTGAAGCACAGTGGTCATGTGGATAAGACATCGCTTTACAATGCAAATGTACTCGGTTCGATTCCCAGCTACGCCTTTCTACCTCGCGTTTTTTTTTTCATCTCTTTTTTTTGTTTAGGGGACACCCCCTCCTCCTCAACAAAGGAGTACAAGTAGTTTATGAGCATATTTTTGAAAGTCATTAACATCAGAAAGTGTTAACATCTTGAACCGAACAAGTTATTATCAGTGAAGCACAGTGGTCATGTGGAAAAGACATCGCTTCACAATGCAGATGTACTCGGTTCGATTCCCAGCTACCCCTTTCTACCTCGGTTTTTTTTTATCTCTTTTTTTTGTTTAGGGAACACCCCCTCCTCCTCAACGAAGGATTACAAGTAGTTTATCAGCATATTTTTGAAAGTCATTAACATCAGAAAGTGTTAACATCTTGAACCGAACAAGTTAATATCAGTGAAGCACAGTGGTCATGTGGATAAGACATCGCTTTACAATGCAGATGTACTCGGTTCGGTTCCCGGCTATGCCTTTCTACCTCGTTTTTTTTCAATCATTTTTTATTCTTCATATTGATTTGTCCTTCTCTTTTTTTTTGTTCAGGGGGCACCCCCTCTTCCTCAACAAAGGATTACAAGTAGTTTATGAGCATATTTTTGAAAGTCATTAACATCAGAAAGTGTTAACATCTTGAACCGAACAAGTTAATGTCAGTGAAGCACAGTGGTCATATGGATAAGACATCGCTTTACAATGCAGATGTACTCGGTTCGATTCCCAGCTACGCCTTTCTACCTCGCGTTTTTTTTTTCATCTCTTTTTTTTTGTTTAGGGGACACCCCCTCCTCCTCAACAAAAGAATTCAAGTAGTTTATGAGCATATTTTTGAAAGTCATTAACATCAGAAAGTGTTAACATCTTGAACCGAACAAGTTATTATCAGTAAAGCACAGTGGTCATGTGGAAAAGACATCGCTTCACAATGCAGATGTACTCGGTTCGATTCCCAGCTACCCCTCTCTACCTCGGTTTTTTTTTCATCTCTTTTTTTTTGTTTAGGGGACACCCCCTCCTCCTCAACAAAGGAGTACAAGTAGTTTATGAGCATATTTTTGAAAGCCATTAACATCAGAAAGTGTTAACATCTTGAACCGAACAAGTTATTATCAGTAAAGCACAGTGGTCATGTGGAAAAGACATCGCTTCACAATACAGATGTACTCGGTTCGATTCCCAGCTACCCCTCTCTACCTCGGTTTTTTTTTTATCTCTTTTTTTTGTTTAGGGAACACCCCCTCCTCCTCAACAAAGGATTACAAGTAGTTTATCAGCATATTTTTTAAAGTCATTAACATCAGAAAGTGTTAACATCTTGAACCGAACAAGTTAATATCAAGGAAGCACAGTGGTCATGTGGATAAGACATCGCTTCACAATGCAGATGTACTCGGTTCGATTCCCAGCTACGCCTTTCTACCTCGCGTTTTTTTTTTATCTCTTTTTTTTTTTTTAGGGGACACCCCCTCCTCCTCAACAAAGGATTACAAGTAGTTTATGAGCATATTTTTGAAAGTCATTAACATCAGAAAGTGTTAACATCTTGAACCGAACAAGTTAATATCAGTGAAGCACAGTGGTCATATGGATAAGACATCGCTTTACAATGCAGATGTACTCGGTTCGATTCCCAGCTACGCCTTTCTACCTCGCGTTTTTTTTTCATCTCTTTTTTGTTTGTTTAGGGGACACCCCCTCCTCCTCAACAAAGGATTACAAGTAGTTTATCAGCATATTTTTGAAAGTCATTAACATCAGAAAGTGTTAACATCTTGAACCGAACAAGTTAATATCAGTGAAGCACAGTGGTCATGTGGATAAGACATCGCTTTACAATGCAAATGTACTCGGTTCGATTCCCAGCTACGCCTTTCTACCTCGCGTTTTTTTTTTCATCTCTTTTTTTTGTTTAGGGGACACCCCCTCCTCCTCAACAAAGGAGTACAAGTAGTTTATGAGCATATTTTTGAAAGTCATTAACATCAGAAAGTGTTAACATCTTGAACCGAACAAGTTATTATCAGTGAAGCACAGTGGTCATGTGGAAAAGACATCGCTTCACAATGCAGATGTACTCGGTTCGATTCCCAGCTACCCCTTTCTACCTCGGTTTTTTTTTATCTCTTTTTTTTGTTTAGGGAACACCCCCTCCTCCTCAACGAAGGATTACAAGTAGTTTATCAGCATATTTTTGAAAGTCATTAACATCAGAAAGTGTTAACATCTTGAACCGAACAAGTTAATATCAGTGAAGCACAGTGGTCATGTGGATAAGACATCGCTTTACAATGCAGATGTACTCGGTTCGGTTCCCGGCTATGCCTTTCTACCTCGTTTTTTTTCAATCATTTTTTATTCTTCATATTGATTTGTCCTTCTCTTTTTTTTTGTTCAGGGGACACCCCCTCTTCCTCAACAAAGGATTACAAGTAGTTTATCAGCATTTTTTTGAAAGTCATTAACATCAGAAAGTGTTAACATCTTGAACCGAACAAGTTAATATCAGTGAAGCACAGTGGTCATGTGGATAAGACATCGCTTCACAATGCAGATGTACTCGGTTCGGTTCCCGGCTATGCCTTTCTACCTCGTTTTTTTTCAATCATTTTTTTGTCTTCATATTGATTTGTCCTTCTCTTTTTTTTTTGTTCAGGGGGCACCCCCTCTTCCTCAACAAAGGATTACAAGTAGTTTATGAGCATATTTTTGAAAGTCATTAACATCAGAAAGTGTTAACATCTTGAACCGAACAAGTTAATGTCAGTGAAGCACAGTGGTCATATGGATAAGACATCGCTTTACAATGCAGATGTACTCGGTTCGATTCCCAGCTACGCCTTTCTACCTCGCGTTTTTTTTTTTCATCTCTTTTTTTTTGTTTAGGGGACACCCCCTCCTCCTCAACAAAAGAATTCAAGTAGTTTATGAGCATATTTTTGAAAGTCATTAACATCAGAAAGTGTTAACATCTTGAACCGAACAAGTTATTATCAGTAAAGCACAGTGGTCATGTGGAAAAGACATCGCTTCACAATGCAGATGTACTCGGTTCGATTCCCAGCTACCCCTCTCTACCTCGGTTTTTTTTTTATCTCTTTTTTTTTGTTTAGGGAACACCTCCTCCTCCTCAACAAAGGATTACAAGTAGTTTATCAGCATATTTTTGAAAGTCATTAACATCAGAATGTGTTAACATCTTGAACCGAACAAGTTAATATCAGTGAAGCACAGTGGTCATATGGATAAGACATCGCTTTACAATGCAGATGTACTCGGTTCGATTCCCAGCTACGCCTTTCTACCTCGCGTTTTTTTTTTCATCTCTTTTTGTTTGTTTAGGGGACACCCCCTCCTCCTCAACAAAGGATTACAAGTAGTTTATGAGCATATTTTTGAAAGTCATTAACATCAGAAAGTGTTAACATCTTGAACCGAACAAGTTAATATCAGTGAAGCACAGTGGTCATATGGATAAGACATCGCTTTACAATGCAGATGTACTCGGTTCGATTCCCAGCTACGCCTTTCTACCTCGCGTTTTTTTTTCCATCTCTTTTTGTTTGTTTAGGGGACACCCCCTCCTCCTCAACAAAGGATTACAAGTAGTTTATCAGCATATTTTTGAAAGTCATTAACATCAGAAAGTGTTAACATCTTGAACCGAACAAGTTAATATCAGTGAAGCACAGTGGTCATGTGGATAAGACATCGCTTTACAATGCAGATGTACTCGGTTCGATTCCCAGCTACGCCTTTCTACCTCGCGTTTTTTTTTCATCTCTTTTTTTTTGTTTAGGGGACACCCCCTCCTCCTCAACAAAGGAGTACAAGTAGTTTATGAGCATATTTTTGAAAGCCATTAACATCAGAAAGTGTTAACATCTTGAACCGAACAAGTTATTATCAGTAAAGCACAGTGGTCATGTGGAAAAGACATCGCTTCACAATACAGATGTACTCGGTTCGATTCCCAGCTACCCCTCTCTACCTCGGTTTTTTTTTTATCTCTTTTTTTTTGTTTAGGGAACACCCCCTCCTCCTCAACAAAGGATTACAAGTAGTTTATCAGCATATTTTTTAAAGTCATTAACATCAGAAAGTGTTAACATCTTGAACCGAACAAGTTAATATCAAGGAAGCACAGTGGTCATGTGGATAAGACATCGCTTCACAATGCAGATGTACTCGGTTCGATTCCCAGCTACGCCTTTCTACCTCGCGTTTTTTTTTTATCTCTTTTTTTTTTTTAGGGGACACCCCATCCTCCTCAACAAAGGATTACAAGTAGTTTATGAGCATATTTTTGAAAGTCATTAACATCAGAAAGTGTTAACATCTTGAACCGAACAAGTTAATATCAGTGAAGCACAGTGGTCATGTGGATAAGACATCGCTTTACAATGCAAATGTACTCGGTTCGATTCCCAGCTACGCCTTTCTACCTCGCGTTTTTTTTTTCATCTCTTTTTTTTGTTTAGGGGACACCCCCTCCTCCTCAACAAAGGAGTACAAGTAGTTTATGAGCATATTTTTGAAAGTCATTAACATCAGAAAGTGTTAACATCTTGAACCGAACAAGTTATTATCAGTGAAGCACAGTGGTCATGTGGAAAAGACATCGCTTCACAATGCAGATGTACTCGGTTCGATTCCCAGCTACCCCTTTCTACCTCGGTTTTTTTTTATCTCTTTTTTTTGTTTAGGGAACACCCCCTCCTCCTCAACGAAGGATTACAAGTAGTTTATCAGCATATTTTTGAAAGTCATTAACATCAGAAAGTGTTAACATCTTGAACCGAACAAGTTAATATCAGTGAAGCACAGTGGTCATGTGGATAAGACATCGCTTTACAATGCAGATGTACTCGGTTCGGTTCCCGGCTATGCCTTTCTACCTCGTTTTTTTTCAATCATTTTTTATTCTTCATATTGATTTGTCCTTCTCTTTTTTTTTGTTCAGGGGACACCCCCTCTTCCTCAACAAAGGATTACAAGTAGTTTATCAGCATTTTTTTGAAAGTCATTAACATCAGAAAGTGTTAACATCTTGAACCGAACAAGTTAATATCAGTGAAGCACAGTGGTCATGTGGATAAGACATCGCTTCACAATGCAGATGTACTCGGTTCGGTTCCCGGCTATGCCTTTCTACCTCGTTTTTTTTCAATCATTTTTTTGTCTTCATATTGATTTGTCCTTCTCTTTTTTTTTGTTCAGGGGGCACCCCCTCTTCCTCAACAAAGGATTACAAGTAGTTTATGAGCATATTTTTGAAAGTCATTAACATCAGAAAGTGTTAACATCTTGAACCGAACAAGTTAATGTCAGTGAAGCACAGTGGTCATATGGATAAGACATCGCTTTACAATGCAGATGTACTCGGTTCGATTCCCAGCTACGCCTTTCTACCTCGCGTTTTTTTTTTCATCTCTTTTTTTTTGTTTAGGGGACACCCCCTCCTCCTCAACAAAAGAATTCAAGTAGTTTATGAGCATATTTTTGAAAGTCATTAACATCAGAAAGTGTTAACATCTTGAACCGAACAAGTTATTATCAGTAAAGCACAGTGGTCATGTGGAAAAGACATCGCTTCACAATGCAGATGTACTCGGTTCGATTCCCAGCTACCCCTCTCTACCTCGGTTTTTTTTTCATCTCTTTTTTTTTGTTTAGGGGACACCCCCTCCTCCTCAACAAAGGAGTACAAGTAGTTTATGAGCATATTTTTGAAAGCCATTAACATCAGAAAGTGTTAACATCTTGAACCGAACAAGTTATTATCAGTAAAGCACAGTGGTCATGTGGAAAAGACATCGCTTCACAATACAGATGTACTCGGTTCGATTCCCAGCTACCCCTCTCTACCTCGGTTTTTTTTTTATCTCTTTTTTTTTGTTTAGGGAACACCCCCTCCTCCTCAACAAAGGATTACAAGTAGTTTATCAGCATATTTTTTAAAGTCATTAACATCAGAAAGTGTTAACATCTTGAACCGAACAAGTTAATATCAAGAAGCACAGTGGTCATGTGGATAAGACATCGCTTCACAATGCAGATGTACTCGGTTCGATTCCCAGCTACGCCTTTCTACCTCGCGTTTTTTTTTTGTCTCTTTTTTTTTTTTAGGGGACACCCCCTCCTCCTCAACAAAGGATTACAAGTAGTTTATGAGCATATTTTTGAAAGTCATTAACATCAGAAAGTGTTAACATCTTGAACCGAACAAGTTAATATCAGTGAAGCACAGTGGTCATATGGATAAGACATCGCTTTACAATGCAGATGTACTCGGTTCGATTCCCAGCTACGCCTTTCTACCTCGCGTTTTTTTTTTCATCTCTTTTTTGTTTGTTTAGGGGACACCCCCTCCTCCTCAACAAAGGATTACAAGTAGTTTATCAGCATATTTTTGAAAGTCATTAACATCAGAAAGTGTTAACATCTTGAACCGAACAAGTTAATATCAGTGAAGCACAGTGGTCATGTGGATAAGACATCGCTTTACAATGCAAATGTACTCGGTTCGATTCCCAGCTACGCCTTTCTACCTCGCGTTTTTTTTTTCATCTCTTTTTTTTGTTTAGGGGACACCCCCTCCTCCTCAACAAAGGAGTACAAGTAGTTTATGAGCATATTTTTGAAAGTCATTAACATCAGAAAGTGTTAACATCTTGAACCGAACAAGTTATTATCAGTGAAGCACAGTGGTCATGTGGAAAAGACATCGCTTCACAATGCAGATGTACTCGGTTCGATTCCCAGCTACCCCTTTCTACCTCGGTTTTTTTTTTATCTCTTTTTTTTTGTTTAGGGAACACCCCCTCCTCCTCAACAAAGGATTACAAGTAGTTTATCAGCATATTTTTTAAAGTCATTAACATCAGAAAGTGTTAACATCTTGAACCGAACAAGTTAATATCAGGAAGCACAGTGGTCATGTGGATAAGACATCGCTTCACAATGCAGATGTACTCGGTTCGATTCCCAGCTACGCCTTTCTACCTCGCGTTTTTTTTTTATCTCTTTTTTTTTTTTAGGGGACACCCCCTCCTCCTCAACAAAGGATTACAAGTAGTTTATGAGCATATTTTTGAAAGTCATTAACATCAGAAAGTGTTAACATCTTGAACCGAACAAGTTAATATCAGTGAAGCACAGTGGTCATGTGGATAAGACATCGCTTTACAATGCAAATGTACTCGGTTCGATTCCCAGCTACGCCTTTCTACCTCGCGTTTTTTTTTTCATCTCTTTTTTTTGTTTAGGGGACACCCCCTCCTCCTCAACAAAGGAGTACAAGTAGTTTATGAGCATATTTTTGAAAGTCATTAACATCAGAAAGTGTTAACATCTTGAACCGAACAAGTTATTATCAGTGAAGCACAGTGGTCATGTGGAAAAGACATCGCTTCACAATGCAGATGTACTCGGTTCGATTCCCAGCTACCCCTTTCTACCTCGGTTTTTTTTTTATCTCTTTTTTTTGTTTAGGGAACACCCCCTCCTCCTCAACGAAGGATTACAAGTAGTTTATCAGCATATTTTTGAAAGTCATTAACATCAGAAAGTGTTAACATCTTGAACCGAACAAGTTAATATCAGTGAAGCACAGTGGTCATGTGGATAAGACATCGCTTTACAATGCAGATGTACTCGGTTCGGTTCCCGGCTATGCCTTTCTACCTCGTTTTTTTTCAATCATTTTTTATTCTTCATATTGATTTGTCCTTCTCTTTTTTTTTGTTCAGGGGACACCCCCTCTTCCTCAACAAAGGATTACAAGTAGTTTATCAGCATTTTTTTGAAAGTCATTAACATCAGAAAGTGTTAACATCTTGAACCGAACAAGTTAATATCAGTGAAGCACAGTGGTCATGTGGATAAGACATCGCTTCACAATGCAGATGTACTCGGTTCGGTTCCCGGCTATGCCTTTCTACCTCGTTTTTTTTCAATCATTTTTTTGTCTTCATATTGATTTGTCCTTCTCTTTTTTTTTTGTTCAGGGGGCACCCCCTCTTCCTCAACAAAGGATTACAAGTAGTTTATGAGCATATTTTTGAAAGTCATTAACATCAGAAAGTGTTAACATCTTGAACCGAACAAGTTAATGTCAGTGAAGCACAGTGGTCATATGGATAAGACATCGCTTTACAATGCAGATGTACTCGGTTCGATTCCCAGCTACGCCTTTCTACCTCGCGTTTTTTTTTCCATCTCTTTTTGTTTGTTTAGGGGACACCCCCTCCTCCTCAACAAAGGATTACAAGTAGTTTATCAGCATATTTTTGAAAGTCATTAACATCAGAAAGTGTTAACATCTTGAACCGAACAAGTTAATATCAGTGAAGCACAGTGGTCATGTGGATAAGACATCGCTTTACAATGCAGATGTACTCGGTTCGATTCCCAGCTACGCCTTTCTACCTCGCGTTTTTTTTTCATCTCTTTTTTTTTGTTTAGGGGACACCCCCTCCTCCTCAACAAAGGAGTACAAGTAGTTTATGAGCATATTTTTGAAAGCCATTAACATCAGAAAGTGTTAACATCTTGAACCGAACAAGTTATTATCAGTAAAGCACAGTGGTCATGTGGAAAAGACATCGCTTCACAATACAGATGTACTCGGTTCGATTCCCAGCTACCCCTCTCTACCTCGGTTTTTTTTTTATCTCTTTTTTTTTGTTTAGGGAACACCCCCTCCTCCTCAACAAAGGATTACAAGTAGTTTATCAGCATATTTTTTAAAGTCATTAACATCAGAAAGTGTTAACATCTTGAACCGAACAAGTTAATATCAAGGAAGCACAGTGGTCATGTGGATAAGACATCGCTTCACAATGCAGATGTACTCGGTTCGATTCCCAGCTACGCCTTTCTACCTCGCGTTTTTTTTTTATCTCTTTTTTTTTTTTAGGGGACACCCCCTCCTCCTCAACAAAGGATTACAAGTAGTTTATGAGCATATTTTTGAAAGTCATTAACATCAGAAAGTGTTAACATCTTGAACCGAACAAGTTAATATCAGTGAAGCACAGTGGTCATGTGGATAAGACATCGCTTTACAATGCAAATGTACTCGGTTCGATTCCCAGCTACGCCTTTCTACCTCGCGTTTTTTTTTTCATCTCTTTTTTTTGTTTAGGGGACACCCCCTCCTCCTCAACAAAGGAGTACAAGTAGTTTATGAGCATATTTTTGAAAGTCATTAACATCAGAAAGTGTTAACATCTTGAACCGAACAAGTTATTATCAGTGAAGCACAGTGGTCATGTGGAAAAGACATCGCTTCACAATGCAGATGTACTCGGTTCGATTCCCAGCTACCCCTTTCTACCTCGGTTTTTTTTTATCTCTTTTTTTTGTTTAGGGAACACCCCCTCCTCCTCAACGAAGGATTACAAGTAGTTTATCAGCATATTTTTGAAAGTCATTAACATCAGAAAGTGTTAACATCTTGAACCGAACAAGTTAATATCAGTGAAGCACAGTGGTCATGTGGATAAGACATCGCTTTACAATGCAGATGTACTCGGTTCGGTTCCCGGCTATGCCTTTCTACCTCGTTTTTTTTCAATCATTTTTTATTCTTCATATTGATTTGTCCTTCTCTTTTTTTTTGTTCAGGGGACACCCCCTCTTCCTCAACAAAGGATTACAAGTAGTTTATCAGCATTTTTTTGAAAGTCATTAACATCAGAAAGTGTTAACATCTTGAACCGAACAAGTTAATATCAGTGAAGCACAGTGGTCATGTGGATAAGACATCGCTTCACAATGCAGATGTACTCGGTTCGGTTCCCGGCTATGCCTTTCTACCTCGTTTTTTTTCAATCATTTTTTTGTCTTCATATTGATTTGTCCTTCTCTTTTTTTTTTGTTCAGGGGGCACCCCCTCTTCCTCAACAAAGGATTACAAGTAGTTTATGAGCATATTTTTGAAAGTCATTAACATCAGAAAGTGTTAACATCTTGAACCGAACAAGTTAATGTCAGTGAAGCACAGTGGTCATATGGATAAGACATCGCTTTACAATGCAGATGTACTCGGTTCGATTCCCAGCTACGCCTTTCTACCTCGCGTTTTTTTTTTCATCTCTTTTTTTTTGTTTAGGGGACACCCCCTCCTCCTCAACAAAAGAATTCAAGTAGTTTATGAGCATATTTTTGAAAGTCATTAACATCAGAAAGTGTTAACATCTTGAACCGAACAAGTTATTATCAGTAAAGCACAGTGGTCATGTGGAAAAGACATCGCTTCACAATGCAGATGTACTCGGTTCGATTCCCAGCTACCCCTCTCTACCTCGGTTTTTTTTCATCTCTTTTTTTTTGTTTAGGGGACACCCCCTCCTCCTCAACAAAGGAGTACAAGTAGTTTATGAGCATATTTTTGAAAGCCATTAACATCAGAAAGTGTTAACATCTTGAACCGAACAAGTTATTATCAGTAAAGCACAGTGGTCATGTGGAAAAGACATCGCTTCACAATGCAGATGTACTCGGTTCGATTCCCAGCTACCCCTCTCTACCTCGGTTTTTTTTTTATCTCTTTTTTTTGTTTAGGGAACACCCCCTCCTCCTCAACAAAGGATTACAAGTAGTTTATCAGCATATTTTTTAAAGTCATTAACATCAGAAAGTGTTAACATCTTGAACCGAACAAGTTAATATCAAGGAAGCACAGTGGTCATGTGGATAAGACATCGCTTCACAATGCAGATGTACTCGGTTCGATTCCCAGCTACGCCTTTCTACCTCGCGTTTTTTTTTTGTCTCTTTTTTTTTTTTTAGGGGACACCCCCTCCTCCTCAACAAAGGATTACAAGTAGTTTATGAGCATATTTTTGAAAGTCATTAACATCAGAAAGTGTTAACATCTTGAACCGAACAAGTTAATATCAGTGAAGCACAGTGGTCATATGGATAAGACATCGCTTTACAATGCAGATGTACTCGGTTCGATTCCCAGCTACGCCTTTCTACCTCGCGTTTTTTTTTCATCTCTTTTTTTTTGTTTAGGGGACACCCCCTCCTCCTCAACAAAGGATTACAAGTAGTTTATCAGCATATTTTTGAAAGTCATTAACATCAGAAAGTGTTAACATCTTGAACCGAACAAGTTAATATCAGTGAAGCACAGTGGTCATGTGGATAAGACATCGCTTTACAATGCAATGTACTCGGTTCGATTCCCAGCTACGCCTTTCTACCTCGCGTTTTTTTTTTTCATCTCTTTTTTTTGTTTAGGGGACACCCCCTCCTCCTCAACAAAGGAGTACAAGTAGTTTATGAGCATATTTTTGAAAGTCATTAACATCAGAAAGTGTTAACATCTTGAACCGAACAAGTTATTATCAGTGAAGCACAGTGGTCATGTGGAAAAGACATCGCTTCACAATGCAGATGTACTCGGTTCGATTCCCAGCTACCCCTTTCTACCTCGGTTTTTTTTTTATCTCTTTTTTTTTGTTTAGGGAACACCCCCTCCTCCTCAACAAAGGATTACAAGTAGTTTATCAGCATATTTTTTAAAGTCATTAACATCAGAAAGTGTTAACATCTTGAACCGAACAAGTTAATATCAGGAAGCACAGTGGTCATGTGGATAAGACATCGCTTCACAATGCAGATGTACTCGGTTCGATTCCCAGCTACGCCTTTCTACCTCGCGTTTTTTTTTTATCTCTTTTTTTTTTTTAGGGGACACCCCCTCCTCCTCAACAAAGGATTACAAGTAGTTTATGAGCATATTTTTGAAAGTCATTAACATCAGAAAGTGTTAACATCTTGAACCGAACAAGTTAATATCAGTGAAGCACAGTGGTCATGTGGATAAGACATCGCTTTACAATGCAAATGTACTCGGTTCGATTCCCAGCTACGCCTTTCTACCTCGCGTTTTTTTTTTCATCTCTTTTTTTTGTTTAGGGGACACCCCCTCCTCCTCAACAAAGGAGTACAAGTAGTTTATGAGCATATTTTTGAAAGTCATTAACATCAGAAAGTGTTAACATCTTGAACCGAACAAGTTATTATCAGTGAAGCACAGTGGTCATGTGGAAAAGACATCGCTTCACAATGCAGATGTACTCGGTTCGATTCCCAGCTACCCCTTTCTACCTCGGTTTTTTTTTATCTCTTTTTTTTGTTTAGGGAACACCCCCTCCTCCTCAACGAAGGATTACAAGTAGTTTATCAGCATATTTTTGAAAGTCATTAACATCAGAAAGTGTTAACATCTTGAACCGAACAAGTTAATATCAGTGAAGCACAGTGGTCATGTGGATAAGACATCGCTTTACAATGCAGATGTACTCGGTTCGGTTCCCGGCTATGCCTTTCTACCTCGTTTTTTTTCAATCATTTTTTATTCTTCATATTGATTTGTCCTTCTCTTTTTTTTTGTTCAGGGGACACCCCCTCTTCCTCAACAAAGGATTACAAGTAGTTTATCAGCATTTTTTTGAAAGTCATTAACATCAGAAAGTGTTAACATCTTGAACCGAACAAGTTAATATCAGTGAAGCACAGTGGTCATGTGGATAAGACATCGCTTCACAATGCAGATGTACTCGGTTCGGTTCCCGGCTATGCCTTTCTACCTCGTTTTTTTTCAATCATTTTTTTGTCTTCATATTGATTTGTCCTTCTTTTTTTTTTTGTTCAGGGGGCACCCCCTCTTCCTCAACAAAGGATTACAAGTAGTTTATGAGCATATTTTTGAAAGTCATTAACATCAGAAAGTGTTAACATCTTGAACCGAACAAGTTAATGTCAGTGAAGCACAGTGGTCATATGGATAAGACATCGCTTTACAATGCAGATGTACTCGGTTCGATTCCCAGCTACGCCTTTCTACCTCGCGTTTTTTTTTTCATCTCTTTTTTTTTGTTTAGGGGACACCCCCTCCTCCTCAACAAAAGAATTCAAGTAGTTTATGAGCATATTTTTGAAAGTCATTAACATCAGAAAGTGTTAACATCTTGAACCGAACAAGTTATTATCAGTAAAGCACAGTGGTCATGTGGAAAAGACATCGCTTCACAATGCAGATGTACTCGGTTCGATTCCCAGCTACCCCTCTCTACCTCGGTTTTTTTTTCATCTCTTTTTTTTTGTTTAGGGGACACCCCCTCCTCCTCAACAAAGGAGTACAAGTAGTTTATGAGCATATTTTTGAAAGCCATTAACATCAGAAAGTGTTAACATCTTGAACCGAACAAGTTATTATCAGTAAAGCACAGTGGTCATGTGGAAAAGACATCGCTTCACAATACAGATGTACTCGGTTCGATTCCCAGCTACCCCTCTCTACCTCGGTTTTTTTTTTATCTCTTTTTTTTTGTTTAGGGAACACCCCCTCCTCCTCAACAAAGGATTACAAGTAGTTTATCAGCATATTTTTTAAAGTCATTAACATCAGAAAGTGTTAACATCTTGAACCGAACAAGTTAATATCAAGGAAGCACAGTGGTCATGTGGATAAGACATCGCTTCACAATGCAGATGTACTCGGTTCGATTCCCAGCTACGCCTTTCTACCTCGCGTTTTTTTTTTGTCTCTTTTTTTTTTTTAGGGGACACCCCCTCCTCCTCAACAAAGGATTACAAGTAGTTTATGAGCATATTTTTGAAAGTCATTAACATCAGAAAGTGTTAACATCTTGAACCGAACAAGTTAATATCAGTGAAGCACAGTGGTCATATGGATAAGACATCGCTTTACAATGCAGATGTACTCGGTTCGATTCCCAGCTACGCCTTTCTACCTCGCGTTTTTTTTTCATCTCTTTTTTGTTTGTTTAGGGGACACCCCCTCCTCCTCAACAAAGGATTACAAGTAGTTTATCAGCATATTTTTGAAAGTCATTAACATCAGAAAGTGTTAACATCTTGAACCGAACAAGTTAATATCAGTGAAGCACAGTGGTCATGTGGATAAGACATCGCTTTACAATGCAAATGTACTCGGTTCGATTCCCAGCTACGCCTTTCTACCTCGCGTTTTTTTTTTCATCTCTTTTTTTTGTTTAGGGGACACCCCCTCCTCCTCAACAAAGGAGTACAAGTAGTTTATGAGCATATTTTTGAAAGTCATTAACATCAGAAAGTGTTAACATCTTGAACCGAACAAGTTATTATCAGTGAAGCACAGTGGTCATGTGGAAAAGACATCGCTTCACAATGCAGATGTACTCGGTTCGATTCCCAGCTACCCCTTTCTACCTCGGTTTTTTTTTATCTCTTTTTTTTGTTTAGGGAACACCCCCTCCTC
This sequence comes from Strongylocentrotus purpuratus, assembly GCF_000002235.5. NCBI lineage: Eukaryota > Metazoa > Echinodermata > Echinoidea > Camarodonta > Strongylocentrotidae > Strongylocentrotus > Strongylocentrotus purpuratus. The sequence continues at coordinate 4,640,680 of NW_022145597.1, forward strand.
CTCAACGAAGGATTACAAGTAGTTTATCAGCATATTTTTGAAAGTCATTAACATCAGAAAGTGTTAACATCTTGAACCGAACAAGTTAATATCAGTGAAGCACAGTGGTCATGTGGATAAGACATCGCTTTACAATGCAGATGTACTCGGTTCGGTTCCCGGCTATGCCTTTCTACCTCGTTTTTTTTCAATCATTTTTTATTCTTCATATTGATTTGTCCTTCTCTTTTTTTTTGTTCAGGGGACACCCCCTCTTCCTCAACAAAGGATTACAAGTAGTTTATCAGCATTTTTTTGAAAGTCATTAACATCAGAAAGTGTTAACATCTTGAACCGAACAAGTTAATATCAGTGAAGCACAGTGGTCATGTGGATAAGACATCGCTTCACAATGCAGATGTACTCGGTTCGGTTCCCGGCTATGCCTTTCTACCTCGTTTTTTTTCAATCATTTTTTTGTCTTCATATTGATTTGTCCTTCTCTTTTTTTTTTGTTCAGGGGGCACCCCCTCTTCCTCAACAAAGGATTACAAGTAGTTTATGAGCATATTTTTGAAAGTCATTAACATCAGAAAGTGTTAACATCTTGAACCGAACAAGTTAATGTCAGTGAAGCACAGTGGTCATATGGATAAGACATCGCTTTACAATGCAGATGTACTCGGTTCGATTCCCAGCTACGCCTTTCTACCTCGCGTTTTTTTTTTCATCTCTTTTTTTTTGTTTAGGGGACACCCCCTCCTCCTCAACAAAGGATTACAAGTAGTTTATCAGCATATTTTTGAAAGTCATTAACATCAGAAAGTGTTAACATCTTGAACCGAACAAGTTAATATCAGTGAAGCACAGTGGTCATGTGGATAAGACATCGCTTTACAATGCAGATGTACTCGGTTCGATTCCCAGCTACGCCTTTCTACCTCGCGTTTTTTTTTTCATCTCTTTTTTTTGTTTAGGGGACACCCCCTCCTCCTCAACAAAGGAGTACAAGTAGTTTATGAGCATATTTTTGAAAGTCATTAACATCAGAAAGTGTTAACATCTTGAACCGAACAAGTTATTATCAGTGAAGCACAGTGGTCATGTGGAAAAGACATCGCTTCACAATGCAGATGTACTCGGTTCGATTCCCAGCTACCCCTTTCTACCTCGGTTTTTTTTTATCTCTTTTTTTTGTTTAGGGAACACCCCCTCCTCCTCAACAAAGGATTACAAGTAGTTTATCAGCATATTTTTGAAAGTCATTAACATCAGAAAGTGTTAACATCTTGAACCGAACAAGTTAATATCAGTGAAGCACAGTGGTCATGTGGATAAGACATCGCTTTACAATGCAGATGTACTCGGTTCGGTTCCCGGCTATGCCTTTCTACCTCGTTTTTTTTCAATCATTTTTTTTTCATATTGATTTGTCCTTCTCTTTTTTTTTGTTCAGGGGACACCCCCTCTTCCTCAACAAAGGATTACAAGTAGTTTATGAGCATATTTTTGAAAGTCATTAACATCAGAAAGTGTTAACATCTTGAACCGAACAAGTTAATATCAGTGAAGCACAGTGGTCATGTGGATAAGACATCGCTTCACAATGCAGATGTACTCGGTTCGGTTCCCGGCTATGCCTTTCTACCTCGTTTTTTTTCAATCATTTTTTTGTCTTCATATTGATTTGTCCTTCTCTTTTTTTTTGTTCAGGGGGCACCCCCTCTTCCTCAACAAAGGATTACAAGTAGTTTATGAGCATATTTTTGAAAGTCATTAACATCAGAAAGTGTTAACATCTTGAACCGAACAAGTTAATATCAGTGAAGCACAGTGGTCATATGGATAAGACATCGCTTTACAATGCAGATGTACTCGGTTCGATTCCCAGCTACGCCTTTCTACCTCGCGTTTTTTTTTTTCATCTCTTTTTTTTTGTTTAGGGGACACCCCCTCCTCCTCAACAAAAGAATTCAAGTAGTTTATGAGCATATTTTTGAAAGTCATTAACATCAGAAAGTGTTAACATCTTGAACCGAACAAGTTATTATCAGTAAAGCACAGTGGTCATGTGGAAAAGACATCGCTTCACAATGCAGATGTACTCGGTTCGATTCCCAGCTACCCCTCTCTACCTCGGTTTTTTTTTTATCTCTTTTTTTTTGTTTAGGGAACACCCCCTCCTCCTCAACAAAGGATTACAAGTAGTTTATCAGCATATTTTTGAAAGTCATTAACATCAGAAAGTGTTAACATCTTGAACCGAACAAGTTAATATCAGTGAAGCACAGTGGTCATATGGATAAGACATCGCTTTACAATGCAGATGTACTCGGTTCGATTCCCAGCTACGCCTTTCTACCTCGCGTTTTTTTTTTCATCTCTTTTTGTTTGTTTAGGGGACACCCCCTCCTCCTCAACAAAGGATTACAAGTAGTTTATGAGCATATTTTTGAAAGTCATTAACATCAGAAAGTGTTAACATCTTGAACCGAACAAGTTAATATCAGTGAAGCACAGTGGTCATATGGATAAGACATCGCTTTACAATGCAGATGTACTCGGTTCGATTCCCAGCTACGCCTTTCTACCTCGCGTTTTTTTTTTCATCTCTTTTTGTTTGTTTAGGGGACACCCCCTCCTCCTCAACAAAGGAGTACAAGTAGTTTATGAGCATATTTTTGAAAGTCATTAACATCAGAAAGTGTTAACATCTTGAACCGAACAAGTTATTATCAGTAAAGCACAGTGGTCATGTGGAAAAGACATCGCTTCACAATGCAGATGTACTCGGTTCGATTCCCAGCTACCCCTCTCTACCTCGGTTTTTTTTTATCTCTTTTTTTTGTTTAGGGAACACCCCCTCCTCCTCAACAAAGGATTACAAGTAGTTTATCAGCATATTTTTTAAAGTCATTAACATCAGAAAGTGTTAACATCTTGAACCGAACAAGTTAATATCAGGAAGCACAGTGGTCATGTGGATAAGACATCGCTTCACAATGCAGATGTACTCGGTTCGATTCCCAGCTACGCCTTTCTACCTCGCGTTTTTTTTTTGTCTCTTTTTTTTTTTTAGGGGACACCCCCTCCTCCTCAACAAAGGATTACAAGTAGTTTATGAGCATATTTTTGAAAGTCATTAACATCAGAAAGTGTTAACATCTTGAACCGAACAAGTTAATATCAGTGAAGCACAGTGGTCATATGGATAAGACATCGCTTTACAATGCAGATGTACTCGGTTCGATTCCCAGCTACGCCTTTCTACCTCGCGTTTTTTTTTCATCTCTTTTTTGTTTGTTTAGGGGACACCCCCTCCTCCTCAACAAAGGATTACAAGTAGTTTATCAGCATATTTTTGAAAGTCATTAACATCAGAAAGTGTTAACATCTTGAACCGAACAAGTTAATATCAGTGAAGCACAGTGGTCATGTGGATAAGACATCGCTTTACAATGCAGATGTACTCGGTTCGATTCCCAGCTACGCCTTTCTACCTCGCGTTTTTTTTTTCATCTCTTTTTTTTGTTTAGGGGACACCCCCTCCTCCTCAACAAAGGAGTACAAGTAGTTTATGAGCATATTTTTGAAAGTCATTAACATCAGAAAGTGTTAACATCTTGAACCGAACAAGTTATTATCAGTGAAGCACAGTGGTCATGTGGAAAAGACATCGCTTCACAATGCAGATGTACTCGGTTCGATTCCCAGCTACCCCTTTCTACCTCGGTTTTTTTTATCTCTTTTTTTGTTTAGGGAACACCCCCTCCTCCTCAACGAAGGATTACAAGTAGTTTATCAGCATATTTTTGAAAGTCATTAACATCAGAAAGTGTTAACATCTTGAACCGAACAAGTTAATATCAGTGAAGCACAGTGGTCATGTGGATAAGACATCGCTTTACAATGCAGATGTACTCGGTTCGGTTCCCGGCTATGCCTTTCTACCTCGTTTTTTTTCAATCATTTTTTATTCTTCATATTGATTTGTCCTTCTCTTTTTTTTTGTTCAGGGGACACCCCCTCTTCCTCAACAAAGGATTACAAGTAGTTTATCAGCATTTTTTTGAAAGTCATTAACATCAGAAAGTGTTAACATCTTGAACCGAACAAGTTAATATCAGTGAAGCACAGTGGTCATGTGGATAAGACATCGCTTCACAATGCAGATGTACTCGGTTCGGTTCCCGGCTTTGCCTTTCTACCTCGTTTTTTTCAATCATTTTTTTGTCTTCATATTGATTTGTCCTTCTCTTTTTTTTTTGTTCAGGGGGCACCCCCTCTTCCTCAACAAAGGATTACAAGTAGTTTATGAGCATATTTTTGAAAGTCATTAACATCAGAAAGTGTTAACATCTTGAACCGAACAAGTTAATGTCAGTGAAGCACAGTGGTCATATGGATAAGACATCGCTTTACAATGCAGATGTACTCGGTTCGATTCCCAGCTACGCCTTTCTACCTCGCGTTTTTTTTTCATCTCTTTTTTTTGTTTAGGGGACACCCCCTCCTCCTCAACAAAGGATTACAAGTAGTTTATCAGCATATTTTTGAAAGTCATTAACATCAGAAAGTGTTAACATCTTGAACCGAACAAGTTAATATCAGTGAAGCACAGTGGTCATGTGGATAAGACATCGCTTTACAATGCAGATGTACTCGGTTCGATTCCCAGCTACGCCTTTCTACCTCGCGTTTTTTTTTTCATCTCTTTTTTTTGTTTAGGGGACACCCCCTCCTCCTCAACAAAGGATTACAAGTAGTTTATCAGCATATTTTTGAAAGTCATTAACATCAGAAAGTGTTAACATCTTGAACCGAACAAGTTAATATCAGTGAAGCACAGTGGTCATGTGGATAAGACATCGCTTTACAATGCAGATGTACTCGGTTCGGTTCCCGGCTATGCCTTTCTACCTCGTTTTTTTTCAATCATTTTTTATTCTTCATATTGATTTGTCCTTCTTTTTTTTTTGTTCAGGGGACACCCCCTCTTCCTCAACAAAGGATTACAAGTAGTTTATCAGCATTTTTTTGAAAGTCATTAACATCAGAAAGTGTTAACATCTTGAACCGAACAAGTTAATATCAGTGAAGCACAGTGGTCATGTGGATAAGACATCGCTTCACAATGCAGATGTACTCGGTTCGGTTCCCGGCTATGCCTTTCTACCTCGTTTTTTTTCAATCATTTTTTTGTCTTCATATTGATTTGTCCTTCTCTTTTTTTTTTGTTCAGGGGGCACCCCCTCTTCCTCAACAAAGGATTACAAGTAGTTTATGAGCATATTTTTGAAAGTCATTAACATCAGAAAGTGTTAACATCTTGAACCGAACAAGTTAATGTCAGTGAAGCACAGTGGTCATATGGATAAGACATCGCTTTACAATGCAGATGTACTCGGTTCGATTCCCAGCTACGCCTTTCTACCTCGCGTTTTTTTTTTTCATCTCTTTTTTTTTGTTTAGGGGACACCCCCTCCTCCTCAACAAAAGAATTCAAGTAGTTTATGAGCATATTTTTGAAAGTCATTAACATCAGAAAGTGTTAACATCTTGAACCGAACAAGTTATTATCAGTAAAGCACAGTGGTCATGTGGAAAAGACATCGCTTCACAATGCAGATGTACTCGGTTCGATTCCCAGCTACCCCTCTCTACCTCGGTTTTTTTTTTATCTCTTTTTTTTTGTTTAGGGAACACCCCCTCCTCCTCAACAAAGGATTACAAGTAGTTTATCAGCATATTTTTGAAAGTCATTAACATCAGAAAGTGTTAACATCTTGAACCGAACAAGTTAATATCAGTGAAGCACAGTGGTCATGTGGATAAGACATCGCTTTACAATGCAGATGTACTCGGTTCGATTCCCAGCTACGCCTTTCTACCTCGCGTTTTTTTTTTCATCTCTTTTTTTTTGTTTAGGGGACACCCCCTCCTCCTCAACAAAGGATTACAAGTAGTTTATGAGCATATTTTTGAAAGTCATTAACATCAGAAAGTGTTAACATCTTGAACCGAACAAGTTAATATCAGTGAAGCACAGTGGTCATATGGATAAGACATCGCTTTACAATGCAGATGTACTCGGTTCGATTCCCAGCTACGCCTTTCTACCTCGCGTTTTTTTTTTCATCTCTTTTTTTTTGTTTAGGGGACACCCCCTCCTCCTCAACAAAGGATTACAAGTAGTTTATCAGCATATTTTTGAAAGTCATTAACATCAGAAAGTGTTAACATCTTGAACCGAACAAGTTAATATCAGTGAAGCACAGTGGTCATGTGGATAAGACATCGCTTTACAATGCAGATGTACTCGGTTCGATTCCCAGCTACGCCTTTCTACCTCGCGTTTTTTTTTCATCTCTTTTTTTTTGTTTAGGGGACACCCCCTCCTCCTCAACAAAGGATTACAAGTAGTTTATGAGCATATTTTTGAAAGTCATTAACATCAGAAAGTGTTAACATCTTGAACCGAACAAGTTATTATCAGTAAAGCACAGTGGTCATGTGGAAAAGACATCGCTTCACAATGCAGATGTACTCGGTTCGATTCCCAGCTACCCCTTTCTACCTCGGTTTTTTTTTTATCTCTTTTTTTTTGTTTAGGGAACACCCCCTCCTCCTCAACAAAGGATTACAAGTAGTTTATCAGCATATTTTTGAAAGTCATTAACATCAGAAAGTGTTAACATCTTGAACCGAACAAGTTAATATCAGGAAGCACAGTGGTCATGTGGATAAGACATCGCTTCACAATGCAGATGTACTCGGTTCGATTCCCAGCTACGCCTTTCTACCTCGCGTTTTTTTTTATCTCTTTTTTTTTTTAGGGGACACCCCCTCCTCCTCAACAAAGGATTACAAGTAGTTTATGAGCATATTTTTGAAAGTCATTAACATCAGAAAGTGTTAACATCTTGAACCGAACAAGTTAATATCAGTGAAGCACAGTGGTCATATGGATAAGACATCGCTTTACAATGCAGATGTACTCGGTTCGATTCCCAGCTACGCCTTTCTACCTCGCGTTTTTTTTTCATCTCTTTTTTGTTTGTTTAGGGGACACCCCCTCCTCCTCAACAAAGGATTACAAGTAGTTTATCAGCATATTTTTGAAAGTCATTAACATCAGAAAGTGTTAACATCTTGAACCGAACAAGTTAATATCAGTGAAGCACAGTGGTCATGTGGATAAGACATCGCTTTACAATGCAAATGTACTCGGTTCGATTCCCAGCTACGCCTTTCTACCTCGCGTTTTTTTTTTCATCTCTTTTTTTTGTTTAGGGGACACCCCCTCCTCCTCAACAAAGGAGTACAAGTAGTTTATGAGCATATTTTTGAAAGTCATTAACATCAGAAAGTGTTAACATCTTGAACCGAACAAGTTATTATCAGTGAAGCACAGTGGTCATGTGGAAAAGACATCGCTTCACAATGCAGATGTACTCGGTTCGATTCCCAGCTACCCCTTTCTACCTCGGTTTTTTTTTATCTCTTTTTTTTGTTTAGGGAACACCCCCTCCTCCTCAACGAAGGATTACAAGTAGTTTATCAGCATATTTTTGAAAGTCATTAACATCAGAAAGTGTTAACATCTTGAACCGAACAAGTTAATATCAGTGAAGCACAGTGGTCATGTGGATAAGACATCGCTTTACAATGCAGATGTACTCGGTTCGGTTCCCGGCTATGCCTTTCTACCTCGTTTTTTTTCAATCATTTTTTATTCTTCATATTGATTTGTCCTTCTCTTTTTTTTGTTCAGGGGACACCCCCTCTTCCTCAACAAAGGATTACAAGTAGTTTATCAGCATTTTTTTGAAAGTCATTAACATCAGAAAGTGTTAACATCTTGAACCGAACAAGTTAATATCAGTGAAGCACAGTGGTCATGTGGATAAGACATCGCTTCACAATGCAGATGTACTCGGTTCGGTTCCCGGCTATGCCTTTCTACCTCGTTTTTTTTCAATCATTTTTTGTCTTCATATTGATTTGTCCTTCTCTTTTTTTTTTTGTTCAGGGGGCACCCCCTCTTCCTCAACAAAGGATTACAAGTAGTTTATGAGCATATTTTTGAAAGTCATTAACATCAGAAAGTGTTAACATCTTGAACCGAACAAGTTAATGTCAGTGAAGCACAGTGGTCATATGGATAAGACATCGCTTTACAATGCAGATGTACTCGGTTCGATTCCCAGCTACGCCTTTCTACCTCGCGTTTTTTTTTTCATCTCTTTTTTTTTGTTTAGGGGACACCCCCTCCTCCTCAACAAAAGAATTCAAGTAGTTTATGAGCATATTTTTGAAAGTCATTAACATCAGAAAGTGTTAACATCTTGAACCGAACAAGTTATTATCAGTAAAGCACAGTGGTCATGTGGAAAAGACATCGCTTCACAATGCAGATGTACTCGGTTCGATTCCCAGCTACCCCTCTCTACCTCGGTTTTTTTTTCATCTCTTTTTTTTTGTTTAGGGGACACCCCCTCCTCCTCAACAAAGGAGTACAAGTAGTTTATGAGCATATTTTTGAAAGTCATTAACATCAGAAAGTGTTAACATCTTGAACCGAACAAGTTATTATCAGTAAAGCACAGTGGTCATGTGGAAAAGACATCGCTTCACAATACAGATGTACTCGGTTCGATTCCCAGCTACCCCTCTCTACCTCGGTTTTTTTTTATCTCTTTTTTTTTGTTAGGGAACACCCCCTCCTCCTCAACAAAGGATTACAAGTAGTTTATCAGCATATTTTTGAAAGTCATTAACATCAGAAAGTGTTAACATCTTGAACCGAACAAGTTAATATCAAGGAAGCACAGTGGTCATGTGGATAAGACATCGCTTCACAATGCAGATGTACTCGGTTCGATTCCCAGCTACGCCTTTCTACCTCGCGTTTTTTTTTTGTCTCTTTTTTTTTTTTAGGGGACACCCCCTCCTCCTCAACAAAGGATTACAAGTAGTTTATGAGCATATTTTTGAAAGTCATTAACATCAGAAAGTGTTAACATCTTGAACCGAACAAGTTAATATCAGTGAAGCACAGTGGTCATATGGATAAGACATCGCTTTACAATGCAGATGTACTCGGTTCGATTCCCAGCTACGCCTTTCTACCTCGCGTTTTTTTTTCATCTCTTTTTTGTTTGTTTAGGGGACACCCCCTCCTCCTCAACAAAGGATTACAAGTAGTTTATCAGCATATTTTTGAAAGTCATTAACATCAGAAAGTGTTAACATCTTGAACCGAACAAGTTAATATCAGTGAAGCACAGTGGTCATGTGGATAAGACATCGCTTTACAATGCAAATGTACTCGGTTCGATTCCCAGCTACGCCTTTCTACCTCGCGTTTTTTTTTTCATCTCTTTTTTTTGTTTAGGGGACACCCCCTCCTCCTCAACAAAGGAGTACAAGTAGTTTATGAGCATATTTTTGAAAGTCATTAACATCAGAAAGTGTTAACATCTTGAACCGAACAAGTTATTATCAGTGAAGCACAGTGGTCATGTGGAAAAGACATCGCTTCACAATGCAGATGTACTCGGTTCGATTCCCAGCTACCCCTTTCTACCTCGGTTTTTTTTTATCTCTTTTTTTTGTTTAGGGAACACCCCCTCCTCCTCAACAAAGGATTACAAGTAGTTTATCAGCATATTTTTGAAAGTCATTAACATCAGAAAGTGTTAACATCTTGAACCGAACAAGTTAATATCAGTGAAGCACAGTGGTCATGTGGATAAGACATCGCTTTACAATGCAGATGTACTCGGTTCGGTTCCCGGCTATGCCTTTCTACCTCGTTTTTTTTCAATCATTTTTTATTCTTCATATTGATTTGTCCTTCTCTTTTTTTTTGTTCAGGGGACACCCCCTCTTCCTCAACAAAGGATTACAAGTAGTTTATCAGCATTTTTTGAAAGTCATTAACATCAGAAAGTGTTAACATCTTGAACCGAACAAGTTAATATCAGTGAAGCACAGTGGTCATGTGGATAAGACATCGCTTCACAATGCAGATGTACTCGGTTCGGTTCCCGGCTATGCCTTTCTACCTCGTTTTTTTTCAATCATTTTTTTGTCTTCATATTGATTTGTCCTTCTCTTTTTTTTTGTTCAGGGGGCACCCCCTCTTCCTCAACAAAGGATTACAAGTAGTTTATCAGCATATTTTTGAAAGTCATTAACATCAGAAAGTGTTAACATCTTGAACCGAACAAGTTAATGTCAGTGAAGCACAGTGGTCATATGGATAAGACATCGCTTTACAATGCAGATGTACTCGGTTCGATTCCCAGCTACGCCTTTCTACCTCGCGTTTTTTTTTTCATCTCTTTTTTTTTGTTTAGGGGACACCCCCTCCTCCTCAACAAAAGATTCAAGTAGTTTATGAGCATATTTTTGAAAGTCATTAACATCAGAAAGTGTTAACATCTTGAACCGAACAAGTTATTATCAGTAAAGCACAGTGGTCATGTGGAAAGACATCGCTTCACAATGCAGATGTACTCGGTTCGATTCCCAGCTACCCCTCTCTACCTCGGTTTTTTTTTTATCTCTTTTTTTTTGTTTAGGGACACCCCCTCCTCCTCAACAAAGGATTACAAGTAGTTTATCAGCATATTTTTGAAAGTCATTAACATCAGAAAGTGTTAACATCTTGAACCGAACAAGTTAATATCAGTGAAGCACAGTGGTCATGTGGATAAGACATCGCTTTACAATGCAGATGTACTCGGTTCGATTCCCAGCTACGCCTTTCTACCTCGCGTTTTTTTTTTCATCTCTTTTTGTTTGTTTAGGGGACACCCCCTCCTCCTCAACAAAGGATTACAAGTAGTTTATGAGCATATTTTTGAAAGTCATTAACATCAGAAAGTGTTAACATCTTGAACCGAACAAGTTATTATCAGTGAAGCACAGTGGTCATGTGGAAAAGACATCGCTTCACAATGCAGATGTACTCGGTTCGATTCCCAGCTACCCCTTTCTACCTCGGTTTTTTTTTATCTCTTTTTTTTGTTTAGGGAACACCCCCTCCTCCTCAACAAAGGATTACAAGTAGTTTATCAGCATATTTTTGAAAGTCATTAACATCAGAAAGTGTTAACATCTTGAACCGAACAAGTTAATATCAGTGAAGCACAGTGGTCATGTGGATAAGACATCGCTTTACAATGCAGATGTACTCGGTTCGGTTCCCGGCTATGCCTTTCTACCTCGTTTTTTTTCAATCATTTTTTTCTTCATATTGATTTGTCCTTCTCTTTTTTTTTGTTCAGGGGACACCCCCTCTCCTCAACAAAGGATTACAAGTAGTTTATCAGCATTTTTTGAAAGTCATTAACATCAGAAAGTGTTAACATCTTGAACCGAACAAGTTAATATCAGTGAAGCACAGTGGTCATGTGGATAAGACATCGCTTCACAATGCAGATGTACTCGGTTCGGTTCCCGGCTATGCCTTTCTACCTCGTTTTTTTTCATTTTTTTGTTCATATTGATTTGTCCTTCTCTTTTTTTTTGTTCAGGGGACACCCCCTCTTCCTCAACAAAGGATTACAAGTAGTTTATGAGCATATTTTTGAAAGTCATTAACATCAGAAAGTGTTAACATCTTGAACCGAACAAGTTAATATCAGTGAAGCACAGTGGTCATGTGGATAAGACATCGCTTTACAATGCAGATGTACTCGGTTCGATTCCCAGCTACGCCTTTCTACCTCGCGTTTTTTTTTTCATCTCTTTTTTTTGTTTAGGGGACACCCCCTCCTCCTCAACAAAGGATTACAAGTAGTTTATGAGCATATTTTTGAAAGTCATTAACATCAGAAAGTGTTAACATCTTGAACCGAACAAGTTAATATCAGTGAAGCACAGTGGTCATGTGGAAAGACATCGCTTCACAATGCAGATGTACTCGGTTCGATTCCCAGCTACGCCTTTCTACCTCGGTTTTTTTTTATCTCTTTTTTTTGTTTAGGGGACACCCCCTCCTCCTCAACAAAGGATTACAAGTAGTTTATCAGCATATTTTTGAAAGTCATTAACATCAGAAAGTGTTAACATCTTGAACCGAACAAGTTAATATCAGTGAAGCACAGTGGTCATGTGGATAAGACATCGCTTCACAATGCAGATGTACTCGGTTCGATTCCCAGCTACGCCTTTCTACCTCGCGTTTTTTTTTTCATCTCTTTTTGTTTGTTTAGGGGACACCCCCTCCTCCTCAACAAAGGATTACAAGTAGTTTATGAGCATATTTTTGAAAGTCATTAACATCAGAAAGTGTTAACATCTTGAACCGAACAAGTTATTATCAGTGAAGCACAGTGGTCATGTGGAAAAGACATCGCTTCACAATGCAGATGTACTCGGTTCGATTCCCAGCTACCCCTTTCTACCTCGGTTTTTTTTTATCTCTTTTTTTTGTTTAGGGAACACCCCCTCCTCCTCAACAAAGGATTACAAGTAGTTTATCAGCATATTTTTGAAAGTCATTAACATCAGAAAGTGTTAACATCTTGAACCGAACAAGTTAATATCAGTGAAGCACAGTGGTCATGTGGATAAGACATCGCTTTACAATGCAGATGTACTCGGTTCGGTTCCCGGCTATGCCTTTCTACCTCGTTTTTTTTCAATCATTTTTTTTCTTCATATTGATTTGTCCTTCTCTTTTTTTTTGTTCAGGGGACACCCCCTCTTCCTCAACAAAGGATTACAAGTAGTTTATCAGCATTTTTTTGAAAGTCATTAACATCAGAAAGTGTTAACATCTTGAACCGAACAAGTTAATATCAGTGAAGCACAGTGGTCATGTGGATAAGACATCGCTTCACAATGCAGATGTACTCGGTTCGGTTCCCGGCTATGCCTTTCTACCTCGTTTTTTTTCAATCATTTTTTTGTCTTCATATTGATTTGTCCTTCTCTTTTTTTTTTGTTCAGGGGACACCCCCTCTTCCTCAACAAAGGATTACAAGTAGTTTATGAGCATATTTTTGAAAGTCATTAACATCAGAAAGTGTTAACATCTTGAACCGAACAAGTTAATATCAGTGAAGCACAGTGGTCATATGGATAAGACATCGCTTTACAATGCAGATGTACTCGGTTCGATTCCCAGCTACGCCTTTCTACCTCGCGTTTTTTTTTCATCTCTTTTTTTTGTTTAGGGGACACCCCCTCCTCCTCAACAAAGGATTACAAGTAGTTTATGAGCATATTTTTGAAAGTCATTAACATCAGAAAGTGTTAACATCTTGAACCGAACAAGTTAATATCAGTGAAGCACAGTGGTCATGTGGAAAAGACATCGCTTCACAATGCAGATGTACTCGGTTCGATTCCCAGCTACCCCTTTCTACCTCGGTTTTTTTTTATCTCTTTTTTTTGTTTAGGGAACACCCCCTCCTCCTCAACAAAGGATTACAAGTAGTTTATCAGCATATTTTTGAAAGTCATTAACATCAGAAAGTGTTAACATCTTGAACCGAACAAGTTAATATCAGTGAAGCACAGTGGTCATGTGGATAAGACATCGCTTTACAATGCAGATGTACTCGGTTCGGTTCCCGGCTATGCCTTTCTACCTCGTTTTTTTTCAATCATTTTTTATTCTTCATATTGATTTGTCCTTCTCTTTTTTTTTGTTCAGGGGACACCCCCTCTTCCTCAACAAAGGATTACAAGTAGTTTATCAGCATTTTTTTGAAAGTCATTAACATCAGAAAGTGTTAACATCTTGAACCGAACAAGTTAATATCAGTGAAGCACAGTGGTCATGTGGATAAGACATCGCTTCACAATGCAGATGTACTCGGTTCGGTTCCCGGCTATGCCTTTCTACCTCGTTTTTTTTCAATCATTTTTTGTCTTCATATTGATTTGTCCTTCTCTTTTTTTTTTGTTCAGGGGGCACCCCCTCTTCCTCAACAAAGGATTACAAGTAGTTTATGAGCATATTTTTGAAAGTCATTAACATCAGAAAGTGTTAACATCTTGAACCGAACAAGTTAATGTCAGTGAAGCACAGTGGTCATATGGATAAGACATCGCTTTACAATGCAGATGTACTCGGTTCGATTCCCAGCTACGCCTTTCTACCTCGCGTTTTTTTTTTCATCTCTTTTTTTTTGTTTAGGGGACACCCCCTCCTCCTCAACAAAAGAATTCAAGTAGTTTATGAGCATATTTTTGAAAGTCATTAACATCAGAAAGTGTTAACATCTTGAACCGAACAAGTTATTATCAGTAAAGCACAGTGGTCATGTGGAAAAGACATCGCTTCACAATGCAGATGTACTCGGTTCGATTCCCAGCTACCCCTCTCTACCTCGGTTTTTTTTTTATCTCTTTTTTTTGTTTAGGGAACACCCCCTCCTCCTCAACAAAGGATTACAAGTAGTTTATCAGCATATTTTTAAAGTCATTAACATCAGAAAGTGTTAACATCTTGAACCGAACAAGTTAATATCAGGAAGCACAGTGGTCATGTGGATAAGACATCGCTTCACAATGCAGATGTACTCGGTTCGATTCCCAGCTACGCCTTTCTACCTCGCGTTTTTTTTTTATCTCTTTTTTTTTTTTTAGGGGACACCCCCTCCTCCTCAACAAAGGATTACAAGTAGTTTATGAGCATATTTTTGAAAGTCATTAACATCAGAAAGTGTTAACATCTTGAACCGAACAAGTTAATATCAGTGAAGCACAGTGGTCATGTGGATAAGACATCGCTTTACAATGCAGATGTACTCGGTTCGATTCCCAGCTACGCCTTTCTACCTCGCGTTTTTTTTTCATCTCTTTTTGTTTGTTTAGGGGACACCCCCTCCTCCTCAACAAAGGATTACAAGTAGTTTATGAGCATATTTTTGAAAGTCATTAACATCAGAAAGTGTTAACATCTTGAACCGAACAAGTTAATATCAGTGAAGCACAGTGGTCATGTGGATAAGACATCGCTTTACAATGCAGATGTACTCGGTTCGATTCCCAGCTACGCCTTTCTACCTCGCGTTTTTTTTTTCATCTCTTTTTTTTGTTTAGGGGACACCCCCTCCTCCTCAACAAAGGATACAAGTAGTTTATGAGCATATTTTTGAAAGTCATTAACATCAGAAAGTGTTAACATCTTGAACCGAACAAGTTATTATCAGTGAAGCACAGTGGTCATGTGGATAAGACATCGCTTTACAATGCAGATGTACTCGGTTCGGTTCCCGGCTATGCCTTTCTACCTCGTTTTTTTTCAATCATTTTTTATTCTTCATATTGATTTGTCCTTCTCTTTTTTTTTGTTCAGGGGACACCCCCTCTTCCTCAACAAAGGATTACAAGTAGTTTATCAGCATTTTTTTGAAAGTCATTAACATCAGAAAGTGTTAACATCTTGAACCGAACAAGTTAATATCAGTGAAGCACAGTGGTCATGTGGATAAGACATCGCTTCACAATGCAGATGTACTCGGTTCGGTTCCCGGCTATGCCTTTCTACCTCGTTTTTTTTCAATCATTTTTTTGTCTTCATATTGATTTGTCCTTCTCTTTTTTTTTTGTTCAGGGGGCACCCCCTCTTCCTCAACAAAGGATTACAAGTAGTTTATGAGCATATTTTTGAAAGTCATTAACATCAGAAAGTGTTAACATCTTGAACCGAACAAGTTAATGTCAGTGAAGCACAGTGGTCATATGGATAAGACATCGCTTTACAATGCAGATGTACTCGGTTCGATTCCCAGCTACGCCTTTCTACCTCGCGTTTTTTTTTTCATCTCTTTTTTTTGTTTAGGGGACACCCCCTCCTCCTCAACAAAAGAATTCAAGTAGTTTATGAGCATATTTTTGAAAGTCATTAACATCAGAAAGTGTTAACATCTTGAACCGAACAAGTTATTATCAGTAAAGCACAGTGGTCATGTGGAAAAGACATCGCTTTACAATGCAGATGTACTCGGTTCGATTCCCAGCTACCCCTCTCTACCTCGGTTTTTTTTTTATCTCTTTTTTTTGTTTAGGGAACACCCCCTCCTCCTCAACAAAGGATTACAAGTAGTTTATCAGCATATTTTTGAAAGTCATTAACATCAGAAAGTGTTAACATCTTGAACCGAACAAGTTAATATCAGTGAAGCACAGTGGTCATGTGGATAAGACATCGCTTTACAATGCAGATGTACTCGGTTCGATTCCCAGCTACGCCTTTCTACCTCGCGTTTTTTTTTTCATCTCTTTTTGTTTGTTTAGGGGACACCCCCTCCTCCTCAACAAAGGATTACAAGTAGTTTATGAGCATATTTTTGAAAGTCATTAACATCAGAAAGTGTTAACATCTTGAACCGAACAAGTTAATATCAGTGAAGCACAGTGGTCATGTGGATAAGACATCGCTTTACAATGCAGATGTACTCGGTTCGATTCCCAGCTACGCCTTTCTACCTCGCGTTTTTTTTTTCATCTCTTTTTGTTTGTTTAGGGGACACCCCCTCCTCCTCAACAAAGGATTACAAGTAGTTTATCAGCATATTTTTGAAAGTCATTAACATCAGAAAGTGTTAACATCTTGAACCGAACAAGTTAATATCAGTGAAGCACAGTGGTCATGTGGATAAGACATCGCTTTACAATGCAGATGTACTCGGTTCGATTCCCAGCTACGCCTTTCTACCTCGCGTTTTTTTTTCATCTCTTTTTTTTTGTTTAGGGGACACCCCCTCCTCCTCAACAAAGGAGTACAAGTAGTTTATGAGCATATTTTTGAAAGTCATTAACATCAGAAAGTGTTAACATCTTGAACCGAACAAGTTATTATCAGTGAAGCACAGTGGTCATGTGGAAAAGACATCGCTTCACAATGCAGATGTACTCGGTTCGATTCCCAGCTACCCCTTTCTACCTCGGTTTTTTTTTTATCTCTTTTTTTTTGTTTAGGGAACACCCCCTCCTCCTCAACAAAGGATTACAAGTAGTTTATCAGCATATTTTTGAAAGTCATTAACATCAGAAAGTGTTAACATCTTGAACCGAACAAGTTAATATCAGTGAAGCACAGTGGTCATGTGGATAAGACATCGCTTTACAATGCAGATGTACTCGGTTCGATTCCCAGCTACGCCTTTCTACCTCGCGTTTTTTTTTTCATCTCTTTTTTTTGTTTAGGGGACACCCCCTCCTCCTCAACAAAAGAATCAAGTAGTTTATGAGCATATTTTTGAAAGTCATTAACATCAGAAAGTGTTAACATCTTGAACCGAACAAGTTATTATCAGTGAAGCACAGTGGTCATGTGGAAAAGACATCGCTTCACAATGCAGATGTACTCGGTTCGATTCCCAGCTACCCCTCTCTACCTCGGTTTTTTTTTTATCTCTTTTTTTTGTTTAGGGAACACCCCCTCCTCCTCAACAAAGGATTACAAGTAGTTTATCAGCATATTTTTGAAAGTCATTAACATCAGAAAGTGTTAACATCTTGAACCGAACAAGTTAATATCAGTGAAGCACAGTGGTCATATGGATAAGACATCGCTTTACAATGCAGATGTACTCGGTTCGATTCCCAGCTACGCCTTTCTACCTCGCGTTTTTTTTTCATCTCTTTTTGTTTGTTTAGGGGACACCCCCTCCTCCTCAACAAAGGATTACAAGTAGTTTATGAGCATATTTTTGAAAGTCATTAACATCAGAAAGTGTTAACATCTTGAACCGAACAAGTTAATATCAGTGAAGCACAGTGGTCATGTGGATAAGACATCGCTTCACAATGCAGATGTACTCGGTTCGGTTCCCGGCTATGCCTTTCTACCTCGTTTTTTTCAATCATTTTTTTGTCTTCATATTGATTTGTCCTTCTCTTTTTTTTTTGTTCAGGGGGCACCCCCTCTTCCTCAACAAAGGATTACAAGTAGTTTATGAGCATATTTTTGAAAGTCATTAACATCAGAAAGTGTTAACATCTTGAACCGAACAAGTTAATATCAGTGAAGCACAGTGGTCATGTGGATAAGACATCGCTTTACAATGCAGATGTACTCGGTTCGATTCCCAGCTACGCCTTTCTACCTCGCGTTTTTTTTTTCATCTCTTTTTTTTTGTTTAGGGGACACCCCCTCCTCCTCAACAAAGGATTACAAGTAGTTTATGAGCATATTTTTGAAAGTCATTAACATCAGAAAGTGTTAACATCTTGAACCGAACAAGTTATTATCAGTAAGCACAGTGGTCATGTGGAAAAGACATCGCTTCACAATGCAGATGTACTCGGTTCGATTCCCAGCTACCCCTCTCTACCTCGGTTTTTTTTTTATCTCTTTTTTTTTGTTTAGGGAACACCCCCTCCTCCTCAACAAAGGATTACAAGTAGTTTATCAGCATATTTTTGAAAGTCATTAACATCAGAAAGTGTTAACATCTTGAACCGAACAAGTTATTATCAGTAAGCACAGTGGTCATGTGGAAAAGACATCGCTTCACAATGCAGATGTACTCGGTTCGATTCCCAGCTACCCCTCTCTACCTCGGTTTTTTTTTATCTCTTTTTTTTTGTTTAGGGAACACCCCCTCCTCCTCAACAAAGGATTACAAGTAGTTTATCAGCATATTTTTGAAAGTCATTAACATCAGAAAGTGTTAACATCTTGAACCGAACAAGTTAATATCAGTGAAGCACAGTGGTCATATGGATAAGACATCGCTTTACAATGCAGATGTACTCGGTTCGATTCCCAGCTACGCCTTTCTACCTCGCGTTTTTTTTTCATCTCTTTTTTGTTTGTTTAGGGGACACCCCCTCCTCCTCAACAAAGGATTACAAGTAGTTTATGAGCATATTTTTGAAAGTCATTAACATCAGAAAGTGTTAACATCTTGAACCGAACAAGTTAATATCAGTGAAGCACAGTGGTCATGTGGATAAGACATCGCTTTACAATGCAGATGTACTCGGTTCGATTCCCAGCTACGCCTTTCTACCTCGCGTTTTTTTTTTCATCTCTTTTTTTTGTTTAGGGGACACCCCCTCCTCCTCAACAAAGGAGTACAAGTAGTTTATGAGCATATTTTTGAAAGTCATTAACATCAGAAAGTGTTAACATCTTGAACCGAACAAGTTATTATCAGTGAAGCACAGTGGTCATGTGGATAAGACATCGCTTTACAATGCAGATGTACTCGGTTCGGTTCCCGGCTATGCCTTTCTACCTCGTTTTTTTTCAATCATTTTTTATTCTTCATATTGATTTGTCCTTCTCTTTTTTTTGTTCAGGGGACACCCCCTCTTCCTCAACAAAGGATTACAAGTAGTTTATCAGCATTTTTTTGAAAGTCATTAACATCAGAAAGTGTTAACATCTTGAACCGAACAAGTTAATATCAGTGAAGCACAGTGGTCATGTGGATAAGACATCGCTTCACAATGCAGATGTACTCGGTTCGGTTCCCGGCTATGCCTTTCTACCTCGTTTTTTTCAATCATTTTTTTGTCTTCATATTGATTTGTCCTTCTCTTTTTTTTTGTTCAGGGGGCACCCCCTCTTCCTCAACAAAGGATTACAAGTAGTTTATGAGCATATTTTTGAAAGTCATTAACATCAGAAAGTGTTAACATCTTGAACCGAACAAGTTAATGTCAGTGAAGCACAGTGGTCATATGGATAAGACATCGCTTTACAATGCAGATGTACTCGGTTCGATTCCCAGCTACGCCTTTCTACCTCGCGTTTTTTTTTTCATCTCTTTTTTTTGTTTAGGGGACACCCCCTCCTCCTCAACAAAAGAATTCAAGTAGTTTATGAGCATATTTTTGAAAGTCATTAACATCAGAAAGTGTTAACATCTTGAACCGAACAAGTTATTATCAGTAAAGCACAGTGGTCATGTGGAAAAGACATCGCTTCACAATGCAGATGTACTCGGTTCGATTCCCAGCTACCCCTCTCTACCTCGGTTTTTTTTTTATCTCTTTTTTTTTGTTTAGGGAACACCCCCTCCTCCTCAACAAAGGATTACAAGTAGTTTATCAGCATATTTTTGAAAGTCATTAACATCAGAATGTGTTAACATCTTGAACCGAACAAGTTAATATCAGTGAAGCACAGTGGTCATATGGATAAGACATCGCTTTACAATGCAGATGTACTCGGTTCGATTCCCAGCTACGCCTTTTTACCTCGCGTTTTTTTTTCATCTCTTTTTTTTGTTTAGGGGACACCCCCTCCTCCTCAACAAAGGATTACAAGTAGTTTATGAGCATATTTTTGAAAGTCATTAACATCAGAAAGTGTTAACATCTTGAACCGAACAAGTTAATATCAGTGAAGCACAGTGGTCATATGGATAAGACATCGCTTTACAATGCAGATGTACTCGGTTCGATTCCCAGCTACGCCTTTCTACCTCGCGTTTTTTTTTTCATCTCTTTTTGTTTGTTTAGGGGACACCCCCTCCTCCTCAACAAAGGATTACAAGTAGTTTATCAGCATATTTTTGAAAGTCATTAACATCAGAAAGTGTTAACATCTTGAACCGAACAAGTTAATATCAGTGAAGCACAGTGGTCATGTGGATAAGACATCGCTTTACAATGCAGATGTACTCGGTTCGATTCCCAGCTACGCCTTTCTACCTCGCGTTTTTTTTTCATCTCTTTTTTTTTGTTTAGGGGACACCCCCTCCTCCTCAACAAAGGAGTACAAGTAGTTTATGAGCATATTTTTGAAAGTCATTAACATCAGAAAGTGTTAACATCTTGAACCGAACAAGTTATTATCAGTAAAGCACAGTGGTCATGTGGAAAAGACATCGCTTCACAATGCAGATGTACTCGGTTCGATTCCCAGCTACCCCTCTCTACCTCGGTTTTTTTTTTATCTCTTTTTTTTTGTTTAGGGAACACCCCCTCCTCCTCAACAAAGGATTACAAGTAGTTTATCAGCATATTTTTGAAAGTCATTAACATCAGAAAGTGTTAACAT
Organism: Strongylocentrotus purpuratus; assembly: GCF_000002235.5. Classification (NCBI taxonomy): domain Eukaryota; kingdom Metazoa; phylum Echinodermata; class Echinoidea; order Camarodonta; family Strongylocentrotidae; genus Strongylocentrotus; species Strongylocentrotus purpuratus. The sequence continues at coordinate 4,661,648 of NW_022145597.1, forward strand.
CTTGAACCGAACAAGTTAATATCAGTGAAGCACAGTGGTCATGTGGATAAGACATCGCTTTACAATGCAGATGTACTCGGTTCGATTCCCAGCTACGCCTTTCTACCTCGCGTTTTTTTTTTCATCTCTTTTTTTTTTTAGGGGACACCCCCTCCTCCTCAACAAAAGAATTCAAGTAGTTTATGAGCATATTTTTGAAAGTCATTAACATCAGAAAGTGTTAACATCTTGAACCGAACAAGTTATTATCAGTGAAGCACAGTGGTCATGTGGAAAAGACATCGCTTCACAATGCAGATGTACTCGGTTCGATTCCCAGCTACCCCTTTCTACCTCGGTTTTTTTTTTATCTCTTTTTTTTTGTTTAGGGAACACCCCCTCCTCCTCAACAAAGGATTACAAGTAGTTTATCAGCATATTTTTGAAAGTCATTAACATCAGAAAGTGTTAACATCTTGAACCGAACAAGTTAATATCAGTGAAGCACAGTGGTCATATGGATAAGACATCGCTTTACAATGCAGATGTACTCGGTTCGATTCCCAGCTACGCCTTTCTACCTCGCGTTTTTTTTTCATCTCTTTTTTTTGTTTAGGGGACACCCCCTCCTCCTCAACAAAGGATTACAAGTAGTTATGAGCATATTTTTGAAAGTCATTAACATCAGAAAGTGTTAACATCTTGAACCGAACAAGTTAATATCAGTGAAGCACAGTGGTCATATGGATAAGACATCGCTTTACAATGCAGATGTACTCGGTTCGATTCCCAGCTACGCCTTTCTACCTCGCGTTTTTTTTTTCATCTCTTTTTGTTTGTTTAGGGGACACCCCCTCCTCCTCAACAAAGGATTACAAGTAGTTTATCAGCATATTTTTGAAAGTCATTAACATCAGAAAGTGTTAACATCTTGAACCGAACAAGTTAATATCAGTGAAGCACAGTGGTCATGTGGATAAGACATCGCTTTACAATGCAGATGTACTCGGTTCGATTCCCAGCTACGCCTTTCTACCTCGCGTTTTTTTTTCATCTCTTTTTTTTTGTTTAGGGGACACCCCCTCCTCCTCAACAAAGGAGTACAAGTAGTTTATGAGCATATTTTTGAAAGTCATTAACATCAGAAAGTGTTAACATCTTGAACCGAACAAGTTATTATCAGTGAAGCACAGTGGTCATGTGGAAAAGACATCGCTTCACAATGCAGATGTACTCGGTTCGATTCCCAGCTACCCCTTTCTACCTCGGTTTTTTTTTATCTCTTTTTTTTGTTTAGGGAACACCCCCTCCTCCTCAACAAAGGATTACAAGTAGTTTATGAGCATATTTTTGAAAGTCATTAACATCAGAAAGTGTTAACATCTTGAACCGAACAAGTTAATATCAGTGAAGCACAGTGGTCATGTGGATAAGACATCGCTTTACAATGCAGATGTACTCGGTTCGGTTCCCGGCTATGCCTTTCTACCTCGTTTTTTTCAATCATTTTTTTTTCTTCATATTGATTTGTCCTTCTCTTTTTTTTTGTTCAGGGGACACCCCCTCTTCCTCAACAAAGGATTACAAGTAGTTTATCAGCATATTTTTGAAAGTCATTAACATCAGAAAGTGTTAACATCTTGAACCGAACAAGTTAATATCAGTGAAGCACAGTGGTCATGTGGATAAGACATCGCTTCACAATGCAGATGTACTCGGTTCGGTTCCCGGCTATGCCTTTCTACCTCGTTTTTTTTCAATCATTTTTTTGTCTTCATATTGATTTGTCCTTCTCTTTTTTTTGGTTCAGGGGACACCCCCTCTTCCTCAACAAAGGATTACAAGTAGTTTATGAGCATATTTTTGAAAGTCATTAACATCAGAAAGTGTTAACATCTTGAACCGAACAAGTTAATATCAGTGAAGCACAGTGGTCATATGGATAAGACATCGCTTTACAATGCAGATGTACTCGGTTCGATTCCCAGCTACGCCTTTCTACCTCGCGTTTTTTTTTTCATCTCTTTTTGTTTGTTTAGGGGACACCCCCTCCTCCTCAACAAAGGATTACAAGTAGTTTATGAGCATATTTTTGAAAGTCATTAACATCAGAAAGTGTTAACATCTTGTACCGAACAAGTTAATATCAGTGAAGCACAGTGGTCATGTGGATAAGACATCGCTTTACAATGCAGATGTACTCGGTTCGATTCCCAGCTACGCCTTTCTACCTCGCGTTTTTTTTTTTCATCTCTTTTTGTTTGTTTAGGGGACACCCCCTCCTCCTCAACAAAGGATTACAAGTAGTTTATCAGCATATTTTTGAAAGTCATTAACATCAGAAAGTGTTAACATCTTGAACCGAACAAGTTATTATCAGGAAGCACAGTGGTCATGTGGAAAAGACATCGCTTCACAATGCAGATGTACTCGGTTCGATTCCCAGCTACCCCTCTCTACCTCGGTTTTTTTTTTATCTCTTTTTTTTTGTTTAGGGACACCCCCTCCTCCTCAACAAAGGATTACAAGTAGTTTATCAGCATATTTTTGAAAGTCATTAACATCAGAAAGTGTTAACATGTTGAACCGAACAAGTTAATATCAGTAAAGCACAGTGGTCATATGGATAAGACATCGCTTTACAATGCAGATGTACTCGGTTCGATTCCCAGCTACGCCTTTCTACCTCGCGTTTTTTTTTTCATCTCTTTTTGTTTGTTTAGGGAACACCCCCTCCTCCTCAACAAAGGATTACAAGTAGTTTATCAGCATATTTTTGAAAGTCATTAACATCAGAAAGTGTTAACATCTTGAACCGAACAAGTTATTATCAGTAAAGCACAGTGGTCATGTGGAAAAGACATCGCTTCACAATGCAGATGTACTCGGTTCGATTCCCAGCTACCCCTCTCTACCTCGGTTTTTTTTTTATCTCTTTTTTTTTGTTTAGGGAACACCCCCTCCTCCTCAACAAAGGATTACAAGTAGTTTATCAGCATATTTTTGAAAGTCATTAACATCAGAATGTGTTAACATCTTGAACCGAACAAGTTAATATCAGTGAAGCACAGTGGTCATATGGATAAGACATCGCTTTACAATGCAGATGTACTCGGTTCGATTCCCAGCTACGCCTTTCTACCTCGCGTTTTTTTTTTCATCTCTTTTTGTTTGTTTAGGGGACACCCCCTCCTCCTCAACAAAGGATTACAAGTAGTTTATGAGCATATTTTTGAAAGTCATTAACATCAGAAAGTGTTAACATCTTGAACCGAACAAGTTAATATCAGTGAAGCACAGTGGTCATATGGATAAGACATCGCTTTACAATGCAGATGTACTCGGTTCGATTCCCAGCTACGCCTTTCTACCTCGCGTTTTTTTTTTCATCTCTTTTTGTTTGTTTAGGGGACACCCCCTCCTCCTCAACAAAGGATTACAAGTAGTTTATCAGCATATTTTTGAAAGTCATTAACATCAGAAAGTGTTAACATCTTGAACCGAACAAGTTAATATCAGTGAAGCACAGTGGTCATGTGGATAAGACATCGCTTTACAATGCAGATGTACTCGGTTCGATTCCCAGCTACGCCTTTCTACCTCGCGTTTTTTTTTCATCTCTTTTTTTTTTGTTTAGGGGACACCCCCTCCTCCTCAACAAAGGAGTACAAGTAGTTTATGAGCATATTTTTGAAAGCCATTAACATCAGAAAGTGTTAACATCTTGAACCGAACAAGTTATTATCAGTGAAGCACAGTGGTCATGTGGAAAAGACATCGCTTCACAATGCAGATGTACTCGGTTCAATTCCCAGCTACCCCTTTCTACCTCGGTTTTTTTTTATCTCTTTTTTTTGTTTAGGGAACACCCCCTCCTCCTCAACAAAGGATTACAAGTAGTTTATGAGCATATTTTTGAAAGTCATTAACATCAGAAAGTGTTAACATCTTGAACCGAACAAGTTAATATCAGTGAAGCACAGTGGTCATGTGGATAAGACATCGCTTCACAATGCAGATGTACTCGGTTCGGTTCCCGGCTATGCCTTTCTACCTCGTTTTTTTCAATCATTTTTTTTTCTTCATATTGATTTGTCCTTCTCTTTTTTTTTGTTCAGGGGACACCCCCTCTTCCTCAACAAAGGATTACAAGTAGTTTATCAGCATATTTTTGAAAGTCATTAACATCAGAAAGTGTTAACATCTTGAACCGAACAAGTTAATATCAGTGAAGCACAGTGGTCATGTGGATAAGACATCGCTTCACAATGCAGATGTACTCGGTTCGGTTCCCGGCTATGCCTTTCTACCTCGTTTTTTTTCAATCATTTTTTGTCTTCATATTGATTTGTCCTTCTCTTTTTTTTGTTCAGGGGACACCCCCTCTTCCTCAACAAAGGATTACAAGTAGTTTATGAGCATATTTTTGAAAGTCATTAACATCAGAAAGTGTTAACATCTTGAACCGAACAAGTTAATATCAGTGAAGCACAGTGGTCATATGGATAAGACATCGCTTTACAATGCAGATGTACTCGGTTCGATTCCCAGCTACGCCTTTCTACCTCGCGTTTTTTTTTTCATCTCTTTTTGTTTGTTTAGGGGACACCCCCTCCTCCTCAACAAAGGATTACAAGTAGTTTATGAGCATATTTTTGAAAGTCATTAACATCAGAAAGTGTTAACATCTTGTACCGAACAAGTTAATATCAGTGAAGCACAGTGGTCATGTGGATAAGACATCGCTTTACAATGCAGATGTACTCGGTTCGATTCCCAGCTACGCCTTTCTACCTCGCGTTTTTTTTTTCATCTCTTTTTGTTTGTTTAGGGGACACCCCCTCCTCCTCAACAAAGGATTACAAGTAGTTTATCAGCATATTTTTGAAAGTCATTAACATCAGAAAGTGTTAACATCTTGAACCGAACAAGTTATTATCAGGAAGCACAGTGGTCATGTGGAAAAGACATCGCTTCACAATGCAGATGTACTCGGTTCGATTCCCAGCTACCCCTCTCTACCTCGGTTTTTTTTTTTATCTCTTTTTTTTTGTTTAGGGAACACCCCCTCCTCCTCAACAAAGGATTACAAGTAGTTTATCAGCATATTTTTGAAAGTCATTAACATCAGAAAGTGTTAACATGTTGAACCGAACAAGTTAATATCAGTAAAGCACAGTGGTCATATGGATAAGACATCGCTTTACAATGCAGATGTACTCGGTTCGATTCCCAGCTACGCCTTTCTACCTCGCGTTTTTTTTTTCATCTCTTTTTGTTTGTTTAGGGAACACCCCCTCCTCCTCAACAAAGGATTACAAGTAGTTTATCAGCATATTTTTGAAAGTCATTAACATCAGAAAGTGTTAACATCTTGAACCGAACAAGTTAGTATCAGTGAAGCACAGTGGTCATGTGGATAAGACATCGCTTCACAATGCAGATGTACTCGGTTCGGTTCCCGGCTATGCCTTTCTACCTCGTTTTTTTCAATCATTTTTTTGTCTTCATATTGATTTGTCCTTCTCTTTTTTTTGGTTCAGGGGACACCCCCTCTTCCTCAACAAAGGATTACAAGTAGTTTATGAGCATATTTTTGAAAGTCATTAACATCAGAAAGTGTTAACATCTTGAACCGAACAAGTTAATATCAGTGAAGCACAGTGGTCATATGGATAAGACATCGCTTTACAATGCAGATGTACTCGGTTCGATTCCCAGCTACGCCTTTCTACCTCGCGTTTTTTTTTTCATCTCTTTTTGTTTTTTTAGGGGACACCCCCTCCTCCTCAACAAAGGATTACAAGTAGTTTATGAGCATATTTTTGAAAGTCATTAACATCAGAAAGTGTTAACATCTTGTACCGAACAACTTAATATCAGTGAAGCACAGTGGTCATGTGGATAAGACATCGCTTTACAATGCAGATGTACTCGGTTCGATTCCCAGCTACGCCTTTCTACCTCGCGTTTTTTTTTTCATCTCTTTTTGTTTGTTTAGGAGACACCCCCTCCTCCTCAACAAAGGATTACAAGTAGTTTATCAGCATATTTTTGAAAGTCATTAACATCAGAAAGTGTTAACATCTTGAACCGAACAAGTTAATATCAGTGAAGCACAGTGGTCATGTGGATAAGACATCGCTTTACAATGCAGATGTACTCGGTTCGATTCCCAGCTACGCCTTTCTACCTCGCGTTTTTTTTTCATCTCTTTTTTTTTGTTTAGGGGACACCCCCTCCTCCTCAACAAAGGAGTACAAGTAGTTTATGAGCATATTTTTGAAAGTCATTAACATCAGAAAGTGTTAACATCTTGAACCGAACAAGTTGTTATCAGTGAAGCACAGTGGTCATGTGGAAAAGACATCGCTTCACAATGCAGATGTACTCGGTTCGATTCCCAGCTACCCCTTTCTACCTCGGTTTTTTTTTATCTCTTTTTTTTGTTTAGGGAACACCCCCTCCTCCTCAACAAAGGATTACAAGTAGTTTATCAGCATATTTTTGAAAGTCATTAACATCAGAAAGTGTTAACATCTTGAACCGAACAAGTTAATATCAGTGAAGCACAGTGGTCATGTGGATAAGACATCGCTTTACAATGCAGATGTACTCGGTTCGGTTCCCGGCTATGCCTTTCTACCTCGTTTTTTTCAATCATTTTTTTTTCTTCATATTGATTTGTCCTTCTCTTTTTTTTGTTCAGGGGACACCCCCTCTTCCTCAACAAAGGATTACAAGTAGTTTATCAGCATATTTTTGAAAGTCATTAACATCAGAAAGTGTTAACATCTTGAACCGAACAAGTTAATATCAGTGAAGCACAGTGGTCATGTGGATAAGACATCGCTTCACAATGCAGATGTACTCGGTTCGGTTCCCGGCTATGCCTTTCTACCTCGTTTTTTTTCAATCATTTTTTTGTCTTCATATCGATTTGTCCTTCTCTTTTTTTTTGGTTCAGGGGACACCCCCTCTTCCTCAACAAAGGATTACAAGTAGTTTATCAGCATATTTTTGAAAGTCATTAACATCAGAAAGTGTTAACATCTTGTACCGAACAAGTTAATATCAGTGAAGCACAGTGGTCATGTGGATAAGACATCGCTTTACAATGCAGATGTACTCGGTTCGATTCCCAGCTACGCCTTTCTACCTCGCGTTTTTTTTCATCTCTTTTTTTTGTTTAGGGGACACCCCCTCCTCCTCAACAAAGGAGTACAAGTAGTTTATGAGCATATTTTTGAAAGTCATTAACATCAGAAAGTGTTAACATCTTGAACCGAACAAGTTATTATCAGTGAAGCACAGTGGTCATGTGGAAAAGACAACGCTTCACAATGCAGATGTACTCGGTTCGATTCCCAATTACCCCTTTCTACCTCGGTTTTTTTTATCTCTTTTTTTTGTTTAGGGAACACCCCCTCCTCCTCAACAAAGGATTACAAGTAGTTTATCAGCATATTTTTGAAAGTCATTAACATCAGAAAGTGTTAACATCTTGAACCGAACAAGTTAATATCAGTGAAGCACAGTGGTCATGTGGATAAGACATCGCTTTACAATGCAGATGTACTCGGTTCGGTTCCCGGCTATGCCTTTCTACCTCGTTTTTTTTCAATCATTTTCTTTTCTTCATATTGATTTGTCCTTCTCTTTTTTTTTGTTCAGGGGAAACCCCCTCTTCCTCAACAAAGGATTACAAGTAGTTTATCAGCATATTTTTGAAAGTCATTAACATCAGAAAGTGTTAACATCTTGAACCGAACAAGTTAATATCAGTGAAGCACAGTGGTCATGTGGATAAGACATCGCTTCACAATGCAGATGTACTCGGTTCGGTTCCCGGCTATGCCTTTCTACCTCGTTTTTTTTCAATCATTTTTTTGTCTTCATATTGATTTGTCCTTCTCTTTTTTTTTGTTCAGGGGACACCCCCTCTTCCTCAACAAAGGATTACAAGTAGTTTATCAGCATATTTTTGAAAGTCATTAACAATAGTAAGCAAATGTGGAGATGTTTGAGAAACCTGGTGCCTAAGTCATTACCTATATCTCCCAATAGCATAAATGTTGATGGTGCTAATGTGTCAGACAATGCAAATATTGCTGAAGCTTTTAATGACTTTTTCATTTCTAATGCTACTAAGATTACAAAGGACCTGCGAAGGAATAAGTCTCAACTGAGAGTAGACGAGGACAATAATATTGGTCCAACTCATTCGCAATTTAATTTGAATTTGATTACTGAGGATTTTGTATTGAAACAGATTGATAATCTGAGTATAGATAAAGCAACTGGTGAAGATCACATCAGCTGTAAACTTTTAAAGATGACGAAGAATGTTATCGCAGAGTCTCTTTGTGATATCATTAACAAATCCCTGTCTACAGGAGTTGTTCCACGTGAATGGAAAAAGGCTCGGGTAGTACCAATATTCAAATCTGGAGATATTTCTTCTTTGAATAATTACCGCCCCATTTCAATATTACCTATCGTGAGTAAAATTATAGAAAGGGCCGTCCACCAACAACTCAGTGAATTCTTGGACGTGAATCAATTATTACACCCTAATCAGTCTGGATTTAGACCTAAACATTCAACAGCTACTGCCCTTGCAAAACTTGTAAATCAATGGTCGTTGAATATTGATAACAAAAAAATTTCTGGAGTTGCCTTCATAGATCTTCGTAAGGCTTTTGATACTGTTGACCATGAGCTACTTCTACATAAACTAGCTTGTATAGGTTGTAGTAATAGGACTATTTATTGGTTCAAATCATATTTAGGGGATCGACAACAAGTGACCCAATTCAAAGGAGCCAAGTCGCATCCATCAACCATCAAATTAGGTGTGCCACAAGGTTCAATTCTTGGTCCCCTTTTATTTTCAATATATGTTAATAGTCTACCTGAATGTACTCCTGAAGGTATCATAGATATGTATGCTGACGATACGACACTTACCGTCAGTGCAAATGATGCAACTGTTGTGGAAGAAAAATTAACCGTTGCGTTAAACAGAGTCATGGCATGGATTAAGGAAAATCGTCTTGTTCTTAACACTGAAAAAACTTGTGTCATGTTAATAGGCTCTCCTGCTAATCTCAAGAAAATTGAATCTTTTACCATTTCATTAAACGGCAATTTGATCAAAAGAGTTCAATTCACCAAATGCTTAGGACTTTTGATAGATGAAGAATTGAAATGGTCTAAACAAATCGAAAACGTAAGTAAACTTACCCAGAAAAACATTAGCATGATAAAGAGAGCAAAAAGTTTTTTGCCTCAAAAATCCTTAAAGTTACTTTACAACAGTCTAGTGTTGCCACGATTAGATTACTGCTCTGTTGTATGGTCGAACCGATTTCATTCTCATACAACTAAGCTGCAAAAAATTCAAAAGAGGGCCGCAAGAATAATATTGAACAAGACATATGACACACCGTCGGCTGATTTGTTCACAAGTCTTAAATGGATGACACTAGACAAGCGGTTTGAGTTAAGTCGCGTTATGATGATATATAAATGCGTTCATAACTTAGCACCTTCTTACCTTCAGGTAGGCTTAATCAATCCTAATGATGTACATGAGCATCATACAAGGCAAATAGACAGTGGATGTTTACGTGTGCCTAGATTTCACACTGATTGTTATAAGTGTAGCCCAATTGTTTCTTCCATATTTGAATGGAATAAGCTAGATAATTCATTGAGAACGGCTTCCTCTGTCAATTCATTTAAGAGATTGTTTAAACAAAGTTGTAATTTGTGAATGGCTCAGCCGTACATACACTACACTGTAAAAAAGAATTTGTTCATTGGTAATTTTTACGTATTTTTTCCATGTAGAATTTACTTGAAAACATTAGTTTTGCCACTTACGCACTAAATTTAAGTCTTGCTAACTCAAACTTTCAATTTAGTAGAACATACGTGGAATATTTAAGTAAAATCAAATACATAAGAACTTTAAGTAATTTCAGCTTGTATTAATTTAGTAATTTTAACTCAAAATCAGAAATTATACGTATTACTCAAACAATTTATGTTGATTATTCTTATCTTTTTAAAGTAAGGACCGATGCAGTGCGTAATAGAAATATTTACATTATTTATGAATATTCATTAAGACCAAATTAAACTCTTTTTTAAATAAAACAAATCTTTTTTGTGGTTGAATGAAAATTTAAGGACTTTAAAACATTTACTAATTCATTTAACATGGCTAAGCAAAGACAAGACAATTTTTAATTGTTACCCAATTCAAAACAAATCAAAACTTGATATTTCAGGAAATTGTCAACCAATTTTCCTTTTAAGATGCTACGATCAAGTATATATAAAATGTGGAGCCTTGCAATATGTGTCTAATTGAAGCGTATGTAATAGTTTGTGATGGTGGTAGATATATATGTACGGTTAAATCTTAAATAGAAGTAGTGAATGATTAGTGGATGTTACTTGTTAGATTAGATGGGTACCAAATCGTGCAATATGTAATCCTATCATAGCTTTTTTTAATTATCTAAAATGATTACAATACTTAAATTATTTACGTTAATGTAACTCGATTTAACTGAGTAAAAATTTATTCAGCAAAATAAGTGAATTCTACTGAAGATGCCGTAGGTAATATTTACTTAATAAAAATAAGGCAATTCTTTTCCTCAATTTTATTGAGTTATTTTGACTATTATTTTCTTACAGTGTACGTGCATGTTCTGTAATATTTACATGAGTTATTCACATAATTGCGACTTAATTAATATTTTCCTATTGACATTACTGTTTACTAGGTTAATGATTATATTTATTTTGCAAACGAGTATTATTTTTGTAACTGTTCTGTATAAATGTTATAAACGATGTAAATATGTTCATTCAGGGCCCCATGGAAGACCACTACTTGTTGGTGAATGGGCTACCCTGTCAAAATATTAGAAATAAATAAATAACAAAAAACATCAGAAAGTGTTAACATCTTGAACCGAACAAGTTAATATCAGTGAAGCACAGTGGTCATGTGGATAAGACATCGCTTTACAATGCAGATGTACTCGGTTCGATTCCCAGCTAAGCCTTTCTACCTCGCGTTTTTTTTTTCATCTCCTTTTTTTTGTTTGGGGACACCCCCTCCTCCTCAACAAAGGATTACAAGTAGTTTATGAGCATATTTTTGAAAGTCATTAACATCAGAAAGTGTTAACATCTTGAACCGAACAAGTTATTATCAGTAAAGCACAGTGGTCATGTGAAAAAAAGACATCGCTTCACAATGCAGATGTACTCGGTTCGATTCCCAGCTACCCCTCTCTACCTCGGTTTTTTTTTATCTCTTTTTTTTTGTTTAGGAAACACCCCCTCCTCCTCAACAAAGGATTACAAGTAGTTTATCAGCATATTTTTTAAAGTCATTAACATCAGAAAGTGTTAACATCTTGAACCGAACAAGTTAATATCAAGGAAGCACAGTGGTCATGTGGATAAGACATCGCTTTACAATGCAGATGTACTCGGTTCGGTTCCCGTCTATGCCTTTCTACCTCGTTTTTTTTTCAATCATTTTCTTTTCTTCATATTGATTTGTCCTTCTCTTTTTTTTTTTGTTCAGGGGACACCCCCTCTTCCTCAACAAAGGATTACAAGAAGTTTATCAGCATATTTTTGAAAGTCATTAACGTCGGAAAGTGTTAACATCTTGAACCGAACAAGTTAATATCAGTGAAGCACAGTGGTCATGTGTATAAGACATCGCTTCACAATGCAGATGTAGTCGGTTCGATTCCCAGCTACGCCTTTCTACCTCGCGTTTATTTTTATTTCTCTTTTTGTTTAGGGGACACCCCCTCCTCCTCAACAAAGGAGTACAAGTAGTTTATGAGCATATTTTTGAAAGTCATTAACATCAGAAAGTGTTAACATTTTGAACCGAACAAGTTATCATCAGTGAAGCACAGTGGTCATGTGGATAAGACATCGCTTTACAATGCAGATGTACTCGGTTCGGTTCCCAGCTATCCCTTTCTACCTCGGTTTTTTTTTAATCTCTTTTTTTTGTTTAGGGAACACCCCCTCCTCCTCAACAAAGGATTACAAGTAGTTTATCAGCATATTTTTGAAAGTCATTAACATCAGAAAGTGTTAACATCTTGTACCGAACAAGTTAATATCAGTGAAGCACAGTGGTCATGTGGATAAGACATCGCTTTTCAATGCAGATGTACTCGGTTCGGTTCCCGTCTATTCCTTTCTACCTCGTTTTTTTTCAATCATTTTTTTTTTTCATATTGATTTGTCCTTCTCTTTTTTTTTGTTCAGGGGACACCCCTTCTTCCTCAACAAAGGATTACAAGTAGTTTATCAGCATATTTTTAAAACTCATTAACATCAGAAAGTGTTAATATCTTGAACCGAACAAGTTAATATCAGTGAAGCACAGTGGTCATGTGGATAAGACATCGCTTCACAATGCAGATGTACTCGGTTCGATTCCCAGCTACGCCTTTCTACCTCGGATTTTTTTTCATCTCTTTTTTTTGTTTAGGGAACACCCCCTCCTCCTCAACAAAGGATTACAAGTAGTTTATAAGAATATTTTTGAAAGTCATTAACATCAGAAAGTGTTAACGTCTTGAACCGAACAAGTTAATATCAGTGAAGCACAGTGGTCATGTGGATAAGACATCGCTTCACAATGCAGATGTACTCGGTTCGGTTCCCGGCTATGCCTTTCTACCTCGTTTTTTTTTCAATCATTTTTTTTATCTTCATATTCATTTGTCCTTCTCTTTTTTTTTGTTCAGGGGACACCCCCTCTTCCTCAACAGAGGATTACAAGTAGTTTATGAGCATATTTTTGAAAGTCTTTAACATCAGAAAGTGTTAACATCTTGAACCGAACAAGTTAATATCAGTGAAGCACAGTGGTCATGTGGATAAGACATCGCTTTACAATGCAGATGTACTCGGTTCGGTTCCCGGCTATGCCTTTCTACCTCGTTTTTTTTTCAATCATTTTTTTTTCTTCATATTGATTTGTCCTTCTCTTTTTTTTTGTTCAGGGGACACCCCCTCTTCCTCAACAAAGGATTACAAGTAGTTTATCAGCATATTTTTGAAAGTCATTAACATCAGAAAGTGTATAAGATCTTGAACCGAACAAGTTATCATCAGTGAAGCACAGTGGTCATGTGGATAAGACATCGCTTCACAATGCAGATGTACTCGGTTCGATTCCCAGCTACGCCTTTCTACCTCGCGTTTTTTTTTCATTTCTCTTTATGTTTAGGGGACACCCCCTCCTCCTCAACAAAGGATTACAAGTAGTTTATCAGCATATTTTTGAAAGTCATTAACATCAGAAAGTGTTAACATCTTGAACCGAACAAGTTAATATCAGTGAAGCACAGTGGTCATGTGGATAAGACATCGCTTTACAATGCAGATGTACTCGGTTCGATTCCCAGCTACGCCTTTCTACCTCGCGTTTTTTTTTTCATTTCTCTTTTTGTTTAGGGGACACCCCCTGCTCCTCAACAAAGGAGTATAAGTAGTTTATCAGCATATTTTTAAAAGTCATTAACATCAGAAAGTGTTAACATCTTGAACCGAACAAGTTAATATCAGTGAAGCACAGTGGTCATGTGGATAAGACATCGCTTCACAATGCAGATGTACTCGGTTCGATTCCCAGCTACGCCTTTCTACCTCGGTTTTTTTTTCATCTCTTTTTTTTGTTTAGGGAACACCCCCTCCTCCTCAACAAAGGATTACAAGTAGTTTATCAGCATATTTTTGAAAGTCATTAACATCAGAAAGTGTTAACGTCTTGAACCGAACAAGTTAATATCAGTGAAGCACAGTGGTCATGTGGATAAGACATCGCTTCACAATGCAGATGTACTCGGTTCGGTTCCCGGCTATGCTTTTCTACCTCGTTTTTTTTCAATCATTTTTTTTATCTTCATATTGATTTGTCCTTCTCTTTCTTTTTGTTTAGGGAACACCCCCTCCTCCTTAACAAAGGATTACAAGTAGTTTATCAGCATATTTTTGAGAGTCATTAACATCAGAAAGTGTATAAGATCTTGAACCGAACAAGTTATCATCAGTGAAGCACAGTGGTCATGTGGATAAGACATCGCTTCACAATGCAGATGTACTCGGTTCGATTCCCAGCTACGCCTTTCTACCTCGCGTTTTTTTTTCATTTCTCTTTATGTTTAGGGGACACCCCCTCCTCCTCAACAAAGGATTACAAGTAGTTTATCAGCATATTTTTGAAAGTCATTAACATCAGAAAGTGTTAACATCTTGAACCGAACAAGTTAATATCAGTGAAGCACAGTGGTCATGTGGATAAGACATCGCTTTACAATGCAGATGTACTCGGTTCGATTCCCAGCTACGCCTTTCTACCTCGCGTTTTTTTTTTCATTTCTCTTTTTGTTTAGGGGACACCCCCTGCTCCTCAACAAAGGAGTATAAGTAGTTTATCAGCATATTTTTGAAAGTCATTAACATCAGAAAGTGTTAACATCTTGAACCGAACAAGTTATCATCACTGATGCACAGTGGTCATGTGGATAAGACATCGCTTCACAATGCAGATGTACTCGGTTCGATTCCCAGCTACGCCTTTCTACCTTGCGTTTTTTTTATCTCTTTTTTTTGTTTAGGGAACACCCCCTCCTCCTCAACAAAGGATTACAGGTAGTTTATCAGCATATTTTTGAAAGTCATTAACATCAGAAAGTGTTAACATCTTGAACCGAACAAGTTAATATCATTGAAGCACAGTGGTCATGTGGATAAGACATCGCTTTACAATGCAGATGTACTCGGTTCGATTCCCAGCTACGCCTTTCTACCTCGCGTTTTTTTTTAATCTCTTTTTTTTGTTTAGGGGACACCCCCTCCTCCTCAACAAAGGATTACAAGTAGATTATGAGCATATTTTTGAAAGTCATTAACATCAGAAAGTGTTAACATCTTGAACCGAACAAGTTAATATCAGTGAAGCACAGTGGTCATGTGGATAAGACATCGCTTTACAATGCAGATGTACTCGGTTCGATTCCCAGCTACGCCTTTCTACCTCTCGTTTTTTTTTTTCATCTCTTTTTTTTTGTTTAGGGGACACCCCCTCCTCCTCAACAAAGGAGTACAAGTAGTTTATGAGCATATTTTTGAAAGTCATTAACATCAGAAAGTGTTAACATCTTGAACCGAACAAGTTATTATCAGTGAAGCACAGTGGTCATGTGGATAATACATCGCTTCACAATGCAGATGTACTCGGTTCGATTCCCAGCTACCCCTTTCTACCTCGGTTTTTTTTTATCTCTTTTTTGTTTGTTTAGGGGACACCCCCTCCTCCTCAACAAAGGATTACAAGTAGTTTATCAGCATATTTTTGAAAGTCATTAACATCAGAAAGTGTTAACATCTTGAACCGAACAAGTTAATATCAGTGAAGCACAGTGGTCATGTGGATAAGACATCGCTTTACAATGCAGATGTACTCGGTTCGATTCCCAGCTACGCCTTTCTACCTCGCGTTTTTTTTCATCTCTTTTTTTTTGTTTAGGGGACACCCCCTCCTCCTCAACAAAGGAGTACAAGTAGTTTATGAGCATATTTTTGAAAGTCATTAACATCAGAAAGTGTTAACATCTTGAACCGAACAAGTTATTATCAGTGAAGCACAGTGGTCATGTGGAAAAGACAACGCTTCACAATGCAGATGTACTCGGTTCGATTCCCAATTACCCCTTTCTACCTCGGTTTTTTTTATCTCTTTTTTTTGTTTAGGGAACACCCCCTCCTCCTCAACAAAGGATTACAAGTAGTTTATCAGCATATTTTTGAAAGTCATTAACATCAGAAAGTGTTAACATCTTGAACCGAACAAGTTAATATCAGTGAAGCACAGTGGTCATGTGGATAAGACATCGCTTTACAATGCAGATGTACTCGGTTCGGTTCCCGGCTATGCCTTTCTACCTCGTTTTTTTTCAATCATTTTCTTTTCTTCATATTGATTTGTCCTTCTCTTTTTTTTTGTTCAGGGGAAACCCCCTCTTCCTCAACAAAGGATTACAAGTAGTTTATCAGCATATTTTTGAAAGTCATTAACATCAGAAAGTGTTAACATCTTGAACCGAACAAGTTAATATCAGTGAAGCACAGTGGTCATGTGGATAAGACATCGCTTCACAATGCAGATGTACTCGGTTCGGTTCCCGGCTATGCCTTTCTACCTCGTTTTTTTTCAATCATTTTTTTGTCTTCATATTGATTTGTCCTTCTCTTTTTTTTTGTTCAGGGGACACCCCCTCTTCCTCAACAAAGGATTACAAGTAGTTTATCAGCATATTTTTGAAAGTCATTAACAATAGTAAGCAAATGTGGAGATGTTTGAGAAACCTGGTGCCTAAGTCATTACCTATATCTCCCAATAGCATAAATGTTGATGGTGCTAATGTGTCAGACAATGCAAATATTGCTGAAGCTTTTAATGACTTTTTCATTTCTAATGCTACTAAGATTACAAAGGACCTGCGAAGGAATAAGTCTCAACTGAGAGTAGACGAGGACAATAATATTGGTCCAACTCATTCGCAATTTAATTTGAATTTGATTACTGAGGATTTTGTATTGAAACAGATTGATAATCTGAGTATAGATAAAGCAACTGGTGAAGATCACATCAGCTGTAAACTTTTAAAGATGACGAAGAATGTTATCGCAGAGTCTCTTTGTGATATCATTAACAAATCCCTGTCTACAGGAGTTGTTCCACGTGAATGGAAAAAGGCTCGGGTAGTACCAATATTCAAATCTGGAGATATTTCTTCTTTGAATAATTACCGCCCCATTTCAATATTACCTATCGTGAGTAAAATTATAGAAAGGGCCGTCCACCAACAACTCAGTGAATTCTTGGACGTGAATCAATTATTACACCCTAATCAGTCTGGATTTAGACCTAAACATTCAACAGCTACTGCCCTTGCAAAACTTGTAAATCAATGGTCGTTGAATATTGATAACAAAAAAATTTCTGGAGTTGCCTTCATAGATCTTCGTAAGGCTTTTGATACTGTTGACCATGAGCTACTTCTACATAAACTAGCTTGTATAGGTTGTAGTAATAGGACTATTTATTGGTTCAAATCATATTTAGGGGATCGACAACAAGTGACCCAATTCAAAGGAGCCAAGTCGCATCCATCAACCATCAAATTAGGTGTGCCACAAGGTTCAATTCTTGGTCCCCTTTTATTTTCAATATATGTTAATAGTCTACCTGAATGTACTCCTGAAGGTATCATAGATATGTATGCTGACGATACGACACTTACCGTCAGTGCAAATGATGCAACTGTTGTGGAAGAAAAATTAACCGTTGCGTTAAACAGAGTCATGGCATGGATTAAGGAAAATCGTCTTGTTCTTAACACTGAAAAAACTTGTGTCATGTTAATAGGCTCTCCTGCTAATCTCAAGAAAATTGAATCTTTTACCATTTCATTAAACGGCAATTTGATCAAAAGAGTTCAATTCACCAAATGCTTAGGACTTTTGATAGATGAAGAATTGAAATGGTCTAAACAAATCGAAAACGTAAGTAAACTTACCCAGAAAAACATTAGCATGATAAAGAGAGCAAAAGTTTTTTGCCTCAAAAATCCTTAAAGTTACTTTACAACAGTCTAGTGTTGCCACGATTAGATTACTGCTCTGTTGTATGGTCGAACCGATTTCATTCTCATACAACTAAGCTGCAAAAAATTCAAAAGAGGGCCGCAAGAATAATATTGAACAAGACATATGACACACCGTCGGCTGATTTGTTCACAAGTCTTAAATGGATGACACTAGACAAGCGGTTTGAGTTAAGTCGCGTTATGATGATATATAAATGCGTTCATAACTTAGCACCTTCTTACCTTCAGGTAGGCTTAATCAATCCTAATGATGTACATGAGCATCATACAAGGCAAATAGACAGTGGATGTTTACGTGTGCCTAGATTTCACACTGATTGTTATAAGTGTAGCCCAATTGTTTCTTCCATATTTGAATGGAATAAGCTAGATAATTCATTGAGAACGGCTTCCTCTGTCAATTCATTTAAGAGATTGTTTAAACAAAGTTGTAATTTGTGAATGGCTCAGCCGTACATACACTACACTGTAAAAAAGAATTTGTTCATTGGTAATTTTTACGTATTTTTTCCATGTAGAATTTACTTGAAAACATTAGTTTTGCCACTTACGCACTAAATTTAAGTCTTGCTAACTCAAACTTTCAATTTAGTAGAACATACGTGGAATATTTAAGTAAAATCAAATACATAAGAACTTTAAGTAATTTCAGCTTGTATTAATTTAGTAATTTTAACTCAAAATCAGAAATTATACGTATTACTCAAACAATTTATGTTGATTATTCTTATCTTTTTAAAGTAAGGACCGATGCAGTGCGTAATAGAAATATTTACATTATTTATGAATATTCATTAAGACCAAATTAAACTCTTTTTTAAATAAAACAAATCTTTTTTGTGGTTGAATGAAAATTTAAGGACTTTAAAACATTTACTAATTCATTTAACATGGCTAAGCAAAGACAAGACAATTTTTAATTGTTACCCAATTCAAAACAAATCAAAACTTGATATTTCAGGAAATTGTCAACCAATTTTCCTTTTAAGATGCTACGATCAAGTATATATAAAATGTGGAGCCTTGCAATATGTGTCTAATTGAAGCGTATGTAATAGTTTGTGATGGTGGTAGATATATATGTACGGTTAAATCTTAAATAGAAGTAGTGAATGATTAGTGGATGTTACTTGTTAGATTAGATGGGTACCAAATCGTGCAATATGTAATCCTATCATAGCTTTTTTTAATTATCTAAAATGATTACAATACTTAAATTATTTACGTTAATGTAACTCGATTTAACTGAGTAAAAATTTATTCAGCAAAATAAGTGAATTCTACTGAAGATGCCGTAGGTAATATTTACTTAATAAAAATAAGGCAATTCTTTTCCTCAATTTTATTGAGTTATTTTGACTATTATTTTCTTACAGTGTACGTGCATGTTCTGTAATATTTACATGAGTTATTCACATAATTGCGACTTAATTAATATTTTCCTATTGACATTACTGTTTACTAGGTTAATGATTATATTTATTTTGCAAACGAGTATTATTTTTGTAACTGTTCTGTATAAATGTTATAAACGATGTAAATATGTTCATTCAGGGCCCCATGGAAGACCACTACTTGTTGGTGAATGGGCTACCCTGTCAAAATATTAGAAATAAATAAATAACAAAAAACATCAGAAAGTGTTAACATCTTGAACCGAACAAGTTAATATCAGTGAAGCACAGTGGTCATGTGGATAAGACATCGCTTTACAATGCAGATGTACTCGGTTCGATTCCCAGCTAAGCCTTTCTACCTCGCGTTTTTTTTTTCATCTCCTTTTTTTTGTTTGGGGGACACCCCCTCCTCCTCAACAAAGGATTACAAGTAGTTTATGAGCATATTTTTGAAAGTCATTAACATCAGAAAGTGTTAACATCTTGAACCGAACAAGTTATTATCAGTAAAGCACAGTGGTCATGTGAAAAAAAGACATCGCTTCACAATGCAGATGTACTCGGTTCGATTCCCAGCTACCCCTCTCTACCTCGGTTTTTTTTTATCTCTTTTTTTTTGTTTAGGAAACACCCCCTCCTCCTCAACAAAGGATTACAAGTAGTTTATCAGCATATTTTTTAAAGTCATTAACATCAGAAAGTGTTAACATCTTGAACCGAACAAGTTAATATCAAGGAAGCACAGTGGTCATGTGGATAAGACATCGCTTTACAATGCAGATGTACTCGGTTCGGTTCCCGTCTATGCCTTTCTACCTCGTTTTTTTTTCAATCATTTTCTTTTCTTCATATTGATTTGTCCTTCTCTTTTTTTTTTTGTTCAGGGGACACCCCCTCTTCCTCAACAAAGGATTACAAGAAGTTTATCAGCATATTTTTGAAAGTCATTAACGTCGGAAAGTGTTAACATCTTGAACCGAACAAGTTAATATCAGTGAAGCACAGTGGTCATGTGTATAAGACATCGCTTCACAATGCAGATGTACTCGGTTCGATTCCCAGCTACGCCTTTCTACCTCGCGTTTATTTTTATTTCTCTTTTTGTTTAGGGGACACCCCCTCCTCCTCAACAAAGGAGTACAAGTAGTTTATGAGCATATTTTTGAAAGTCATTAACATCAGAAAGTGTTAACATTTTGAACCGAACAAGTTATCATCAGTGAAGCACAGTGGTCATGTGGATAAGACATCGCTTTACAATGCAGATGTACTCGGTTCGGTTCCCGGCTATGCCTTTCTACCTCGTTTTTTTTCAATCATTTTTTTTTTCTTCATATTGATTTGTCCTTCTCTTTTTTTTTGTTCAGGGGACACCCCCTCTTCCTCAACAAAGGATTACAAGTAGTTTATCAGCATATTTTTGAAAGTCATTAACATCAGAACGTGTTAACATCTTGAACCGAACAAGTTAATATCAGTGAAGCACAGTGGTCATGTGGATAAGACATCGCTTCACAATGCAGATGTACTCGGTTCGGTTCCCGGCTATGCCTTTCTACCTCGTTTTTTTTCAATCATTTTTTTGTCTTCATATTGATTTGTCCTTCTCTTTTTTTTTGTTCAGGGGACACCCCCTCTTCCTCAACAAAGGATTACAAGTAGTTTATGAGCATATTTTTGAAAGTCATTAACAATAGTAAGCAAATGTGGAGATGTTTGAGAAACCTGGTGCCTAAGTCATTACCTATATCTCCCAATAGCATAAATGTTGATGGTGCTTATGTGTCAGACAATGCAAATATTGCTGAAGCTTTTAATGACTTTTTCATTTCTAATGCTACTAAGATTACAAAGGACCTGCGAAGGAATAAGTCTCAACTGAGAGTAGACGAGGACAATAATATTGGTCCAACTCATTCGCAATTTAATTTGAATTTGATTACTGAGGATTTTGTATTGAAACAGATTGATAATCTGAGTATAGATAAAGCAACTGGTGAAGATCACATCAGCTGTAAACTTTTAAAGATGACGAAGAATGTTATCGCAGAGTCTCTTTGTGATATCATTAACAAATCCCTGTCTACAGGAGTTGTTCCACGTGAATGGAAAAAGGCTCGGGTAGTACCAATATTCAAATCTGGAGATATTTCTTCTTTGAATAATTACCGCCCCATTTCAATATTACCTATCGTGAGTAAAATTATAGAAAGGGCCGTCCACCAACAACTCAGTGAATTCTTGGACGTGAATCAATTATTACACCCTAATCAGTCTGGATTTAGACCTAAACATTCAACAGCTACTGCCCTTGCAAAACTTGTAAATCAATGGTCGTTGAATATTGATAACAAAAAAATTTCTGGAGTTGCCTTCATAGATCTTCGTAAGGCTTTTGATACTGTTGACCATGAGCTACTTCTACATAAACAAGCTTGTATAGGTTGTAGTAATAGGACTATTTATTGGTTCAAATCATATTTAGGGGATCGACAACAAGTGACCCAATTCAAAGGAGCCAAGTCGCATCCATCAACCATCAAATTAGGTGTGCCACAAGGTTCAATTCTTGGTCCCCTTTTATTTTCAATATATGTTAATAGTCTACCTGAATGTACTCCTGAAGGTATCATAGATATGTATGCTGACGATACGACACTTACCGTCAGTGCAAATGATGCAACTGTTGTGGAAGAAAAATTAACCGTTGCGTTAAACAGAGTCATGGCATGGATTAAGGAAAATCGTCTTGTTCTTAACACTGAAAAAACTTGTGTCATGTTAATAGGCTCTCCTGCTAATCTCAAGAAAATTGAATCTTTTACCATTTCATTAAACGGCAATTTGATCAAAAGAGTTCAATTCACCAAATGCTTAGGACTTTTGATAGATGAAGAATTGAAATGGTCTAAACAAATCGAAAACGTAAGTAAACTTACCCAGAAAAACATTAGCATGATAAAGAGAGCAAAAAGTTTTTTGCCTCAAAAATCCTTAAAGTTACTTTATAACAGTCTAGTGTTGCCACGATTAGATTACTGCTCTGTTGTATGGTCGAACCGACTTCATTCTCATACAACTAAGCTGCAAAAAATTCAAAAGAGGGCCGCAAGAATAATATTGAACAAGACATATGACACACCGTCGGCTGATTTGTTCACAAGTCTTAAATGGATGACACTAGACAAGCGGTTTGAGTTAAGTCGCGTTATGATGATATATAAATGCGTTCATAACTTAGCACCTTCTTACCTTCAGGTAGGCTTAATCAATCCTAATGATGTACATGAGCATCATACAAGGCAAATAGACAGTGGATGTTTACGTGTGCCTAGATTTCACACTGATTGTTATAAGTGTAGCCCAATTGTTTCTTCCATATTTGAATGGAATAAGCTAGATAATTCATTGAGAACGGCTTCCTCTGTCAATTCATTTAAGAGATTGTTTAAACAAAGTTGTAATTTGTGAATGGCTCAGCCGTACATACACTACACTGTAAAAAAGAATTTGTTCATTGGTAATTTTTACGTATTTTTTCCATGTAGAATTTACTTGAAAACATTAGTTTTGCCACTTACGCACTAAATTTAAGTCTTGCTAACTCAAACTTTCAATTTAGTAGAACATACGTGGAATATTTAAGTAAAATCAAATACATAAGAACTTTAAGTAATTTCAGCTTGTATTAATTTAGTAATTTTAACTCAAAATCAGAAATTATACGTATTACTCAAACAATTTATGTTGATTATTCTTATCTTTTTAAAGTAAGGACCGATGCAGTGCGTAATAGAAATATTTACATTATTTATGAATATTCATTAAGACCAAATTAAACTCTTTTTTAAATAAAACAAATCTTTTTTGTGGTTGAATGAAAATTTAAGGACTTTAAAACATTTACTAATTCATTTAACATGGCTAAGCAAAGACAAGACAATTTTTAATTGTTACCCAATTCAAAACAAATCAAAACTTGATATTTCAGGAAATTGTCAACCAATTTTCCTTTTAAGATGCTACGATCAAGTATATATAAAATTTGGAGCCTTGCAATATGTGTCTAATTGAAGCGTATGTAATAGTTTGTGATGGTGGTAGATATATATGTACGGTTAAATCTTAAATAGAAGTAGTGAATGATTAGTGGATGTTACTTGTTAGATTAGATGGGTACCAAATCGTGCAATATGTAATCCTATCATAGCTTTTTTTAATTATCTAAAATGATTACAATACTTAAATTATTTACGTTAATGTAACTCGATTTAACTGAGTAAAAATTTATTCAGCAAAATAAGTGAATTCTACTGAAGATGCCGTAGGTAATATTTACTTAATAAAAATAAGGCAATTCTTTTCCTCAATTTTATTGAGTTATTTCGACTATTATTTTTTTACAGTGTACGTGCATGTTCTGTAATATTTACATGACTTATTCACATAATTGCGACTTAATTAATATTTTCCTATTGACATTACTGTTTACTAGGTTAATGATTATATTTATTTTGCAAACGAGTATTATTTTTGTAACTGTTCTGTATAAATGTTATAAACGATGTAAATATGTTCATTCAGGGCCCCATGGAAGACCACTACTTGTTGGTGAATGGGCTACCCTGTCAAAATATTAGAAATAAATAAATTAAAAAAAACATCAGAAAGTGTTAACATCTTGAACCGAACAAGTTAATATCAGTGAAGCACAGTGGTTATGTGGATAAGACATCGCTTTACAATGCAGATGTACTCGGTTCGACTCCCAGCTAAGCCTTTCTACCTCGCGTTTTTTTTTTCATCTCTTTTTTTTTGTTTAGGGGACACCCCCTCCTCCTCAACAAAAGATTTGAAGTAGTTTATGAGCATATTTTTGAAAGTCATTAACATCAGAAAGTGTTAACATCTTGAACCGAACAAGGTATTATCAGTGAAGCACAGTGGTCATGTGGAAAAGACATCGCTTCACAATGCAGATGTACTCGGTTCGATTCCCAGCTACCCCTTTTTACCTCGGTTTTTTTTTATCTCTTTTTTTTTGTTTAGGGAACACCCCCTCCTCCTCAACAAAGGATTACAAGTAGTTTATCCGCATATTTTTGAAAGTCATTAACATCAGAAAGTGTTAACATCTTGAACCGAACAAGTTAATAACAGTGAAGCACAGTGGTCATATGGATAAGACATCGCTTTACAATGCAGATGTACTCGGTTCGATTCCCAGCTACGCCTTTCTACCTCGCGTTTTTTTTCATCTATTTTTGTTTGTTTAGGGGACACCCCCTCCTCCTCAACAAAGGATTACAAGTAGTTTATGAGCATATTTTTTAAAGTCATTAACATCAGAAAGTGTTAACATCTTGAACCGAACAAGTTAATATCAGTGAAGCACAGTGGTCATGTGGATAAGACATCGCTTTACAATGCAGATGTACTCGGTTCGATTCCCAGCTACGCCTTTCTACCTCGCGTTTATTTTTATTTCTCTTTTTGTTTAGGGGACACCCCCTCCTCCTCAACAAAGGAGTACAAGTAGTTTATGAGCATATTTTTGAAAGTCATTAACATCAGAAAGTGTTAACATTTTGAACCGAACAAGTTATTATCAGTGAAGCACAGTGGTCATGTGGAAAAGACATCGCTTCACAATGCAGATGTACTCGGTTCGATTCCCAGCTATCCCTTTCTACCTCGGTTTTTTTTTAATCTCTTTTTTTTGTTTAGGGAACACCCCCTCCTCCTCAACAAAGGATTACAAGTAGTTTATCAGCATATTTTTGAAAGTCATTAACATCAGAAAGTGTTAACATCTTGTACCGAACAAGTTAATATCAGTGAAGCACAGTGGTCATGTGGATAAGACATCGCTTTTCAATGCAGATGTACTCGGTTCGGTTCCCGTCTATTCCTTTCTACCTCGTTTTTTTTCAATCATTTTTTTTTTTCATATTGATTTGTCCTTCTCTTTTTTTTTGTTCAGGGGACACCCCTTCTTCCTCAACAAAGGATTACAAGTAGTTTATCAGCATATTTTTAAAACTCATTAACATCAGAAAGTGTTAATATCTTGAACCGAACAAGTTAATATCAGTGAAGCACAGTGGTCATGTGGATAAGACATCGCTTCACAATGCAGATGTACTCGGTTCGATTCCCAGCTACGCCTTTCTACCTCGGATTTTTTTTCATCTCTTTTTTTTGTTTAGGGAACACCCCCTCCTCCTCAACAAAGGATTACAAGTAGTTTATAAGAATATTTTTGAAAGTCATTAACATCAGAAAGTGTTAACGTCTTGAACCGAACAAGTTAATATCAGTGAAGCACAGTGGTCATGTGGATAAGACATCGCTTCACAATGCAGATGTACTCGGTTCGGTTCCCGGCTATGCCTTTCTACCTCGTTTTTTTTTCAATCATTTTTTTTATCTTCATATTCATTTGTCCTTCTCTTTTTTTTTGTTCAGGGGACACCCCCTCTTCCTCAACAGAGGATTACAAGTAGTTTATGAGCATATTTTTGAAAGTCTTTAACATCAGAAAGTGTTAACATCTTGAACCGAACAAGTTAATATCAGTGAAGCACAGTGGTCATGTGGATAAGACATCGCTTTACAATGCAGATGTACTCGGTTCGGTTCCCGGCTATGCCTTTCTACCTCGTTTTTTTTTCAATCATTTTTTTTTCTTCATATTGATTTGTCCTTCTCTTTTTTTTTGTTCAGGGGACACCCCCTCTTCCTCAACAAAGGATTACAAGTAGTTTATCAGCATATTTTTGAAAGTCATTAACATCAGAAAGTGTATAAGATCTTGAACCGAACAAGTTATCATCAGTGAAGCACAGTGGTCATGTGGATAAGACATCGCTTCACAATGCAGATGTACTCGGTTCGATTCCCAGCTACGCCTTTCTACCTCGCGTTTTTTTTTCATTTCTCTTTATGTTTAGGGGACACCCCCTCCTCCTCAACAAAGGATTACAAGTAGTTTATCAGCATATTTTTGAAAGTCATTAACATCAGAAAGTGTTAACATCTTGAACCGAACAAGTTAATATCAGTGAAGCACAGTGGTCATGTGGATAAGACATCGCTTTACAATGCAGATGTACTCGGTTCGATTCCCAGCTACGCCTTTCTACCTCGCGTTTTTTTTTTCATTTCTCTTTTTGTTTAGGGGACACCCCCTGCTCCTCAACAAAGGAGTATAAGTAGTTTATCAGCATATTTTTAAAAGTCATTAACATCAGAAAGTGTTAACATCTTGAACCGAACAAGTTAATATCAGTGAAGCACAGTGGTCATGTGGATAAGACATCGCTTCACAATGCAGATGTACTCGGTTCGATTCCCAGCTACGCCTTTCTACCTCGGTTTTTTTTTCATCTCTTTTTTTTGTTTAGGGAACACCCCCTCCTCCTCAACAAAGGATTACAAGTAGTTTATCAGCATATTTTTGAAAGTCATTAACATCAGAAAGTGTTAACGTCTTGAACCGAACAAGTTAATATCAGTGAAGCACAGTGGTCATGTGGATAAGACATCGCTTCACAATGCAGATGTACTCGGTTCGGTTCCCGGCTATGCTTTTCTACCTCGTTTTTTTTCAATCATTTTTTTTATCTTCATATTGATTTGTCCTTCTCTTTCTTTTTGTTTAGGGAACACCCCCTCCTCCTTAACAAAGGATTACAAGTAGTTTATCAGCATATTTTTGAGAGTCATTAACATCAGAAAGTGTATAAGATCTTGAACCGAACAAGTTATCATCAGTGAAGCACAGTGGTCATGTGGATAAGACATCGCTTCACAATGCAGATGTACTCGGTTCGATTCCCAGCTACGCCTTTCTACCTCGCGTTTTTTTTTCATTTCTCTTTATGTTTAGGGGACACCCCCTCCTCCTCAACAAAGGATTACAAGTAGTTTATCAGCATATTTTTGAAAGTCATTAACATCAGAAAGTGTTAACATCTTGAACCGAACAAGTTAATATCAGTGAAGCACAGTGGTCATGTGGATAAGACATCGCTTTACAATGCAGATGTACTCGGTTCGATTCCCAGCTACGCCTTTCTACCTCGCGTTTTTTTTTTCATTTCTCTTTTTGTTTAGGGGACACCCCCTGCTCCTCAACAAAGGAGTATAAGTAGTTTATCAGCATATTTTTGAAAGTCATTAACATCAGAAAGTGTTAACATCTTGAACCGAACAAGTTATCATCACTGATGCACAGTGGTCATGTGGATAAGACATCGCTTCACAATGCAGATGTACTCGGTTCGATTCCCAGCTACGCCTTTCTACCTTGCGTTTTTTTTATCTCTTTTTTTTGTTTAGGGAACACCCCCTCCTCCTCAACAAAGGATTACAGGTAGTTTATCAGCATATTTTTGAAAGTCATTAACATCAGAAAGTGTTAACATCTTGAACCGAACAAGTTAATATCATTGAAGCACAGTGGTCATGTGGATAAGACATCGCTTTACAATGCAGATGTACTCGGTTCGATTCCCAGCTACGCCTTTCTACCTCGCGTTTTTTTTTAATCTCTTTTTTTTTGTTTAGGGGACACCCCCTCCTCCTCAACAAAGGATTACAAGTAGATTATGAGCATATTTTTGAAAGTCATTAACATCAGAAAGTGTTAACATCTTGAACCGAACAAGTTAATATCAGTGAAGCACAGTGGTCATGTGGATAAGACATCGCTTTACAATGCAGATGTACTCGGTTCGATTCCCAGCTACGCCTTTCTACCTCTCGTTTTTTTTTTTCATCTCTTTTTTTTGTTTAGGGGACACCCCCTCCTCCTCAACAAAGGAGTACAAGTAGTTTATGAGCATATTTTTGAAAGTCATTAACATCAGAAAGTGTTAACATCTTGAACCGAACAAGTTATTATCAGTGAAGCACAGTGGTCATGTGGATAATACATCGCTTCACAATGCAGATGTACTCGGTTCGATTCCCAGCTACCCCTTTCTACCTCGGTTTTTTTTTATCTCTTTTTTGTTTGTTTAGGGGACACCCCCTCCTCCTCAACAAAGGATTACAAGTAGTTTATCAGCATATTTTTGAAAGTCATTAACATCAGAAAGTGTTAACATCTTGAACCGAACAAGTTAATATCAGTGAAGCACAGTGGTCATGTGGATAAGACATCGCTTTACAATGCAGATGTACTCGGTTCGATTCCCAGCTACGCCTTTCTACCTCGAGTTTTTTTTTCATTTCTCTTTTTGTTTAGGGGACACCCCCTGCTCCTCAACAAAGGAGTACAAGTAGTTTATCAGCATATTTTTGAAAGTCATTAACATCAGAAAGTGTTAACGTCTTGAACCGAACAAGTTAATATCAGTGAAGCACAGTGGTCATGTGGATAAGACATCGCTTTACAATGCAGATGTACTCGGTTCGGTTCCCGGCTATGCCTTTCTACCTCGTTTTTTTTTCAATCATTTTTTTTTCTTCATATTGATTTGTCCTTCTCTTTTTTTTTGTTCAGGGGACACCCCCTCTTCCTCAACAAAGGATTACAAGTAGTTTATCAGCATATTTTTGAAAGTCATTAACATCAGAAAGTGTATAAGATCTTGAACCGAACAAGTTATCATCAGTGAAGCACAGTGGTCATGTGGATAAGACATCGCTTCACAATGCAGATGTACTCGGTTCGATTCCCAGCTACGCCTTTCTACCTCGCGTTTTTTTTCATTTCTCTTTATGTTTAGGGGACACCCCCTCCTCCTCAACAAAGGATTACAAGTAGTTTATCAGCATATTTTTGAAAGTCATTAACATCAGAAAGTGTTAACATCTTGAACCGAACAAGTTAATATCAGTGAAGCACAGTGGTCATGTGGATAAGACATCGCTTTACAATGCAGATGTACTCGGTTCGATTCCCAGCTACGCCTTTCTACCTCGCGTTTTTTTTTTCATTTCTCTTTTTGTTTAGGGGACACCCCCTGCTCCTCAACAAAGGAGTATAAGTAGTTTATCAGCATATTTTTGAAAGTCATTAACATCAGAAAGTGTTAACATCTTGAACCGAACAAGTTATCATCACTGATGCACAGTGGTCATGTGGATAAGACATCGCTTCACAATGCAGATGTACTCGGTTCGATTCCCAGCTACGCCTTTCTACCTTGCGTTTTTTATATCTCTTTTTTTTGTTTAGGGAACACCCCCTCCTCCTCAACAAAGGATTACAGGTAGTTTATCAGCATATTTTTGAAAGTCATTAACATCAGAAAGTGTTAACATCTTGAACCGAACAAGTTAATATCATTGAAGCACAGTGGTCATGTGGATAAGACATCGCTTTACAATGCAGATGTACTCGGTTCGATTCCCAGCTACGCCTTTCTACCTCGCGTTTTTTTTTAATCTCTTTTTTTTTGTTTAGGGGACACCCCCTCCTCCTCAACAAAGGATTACAAGTAGATTATGAGCATATTTTTGAAAGTCATTAACATCAGAAAGTGTTAACATCTTGAACCGAACAAGTTAATATCAGTGAAGCACAGTGGTCATGTGGATAAGACATCGCTTTACAATGCAGATGTACTCGGTTCGATTCCCAGCTACGCCTTTCTACCTCTCGTTTTTTTTTTTTCATCTCTTTTTTTTGTTTAGGGGACACCCCCTCCTCCTCAACAAAGGAGTACAAGTAGTTTATGAGCATATTTTTGAAAGTCATTAACATCAGAAAGTGTTAACATCTTGAACCGAACAAGTTATTATCAGTGAAGCACAGTGGTCATGTGGATAATACATCGCTTCACAATGCAGATGTACTCGGTTCGATTCCCAGCTACCCCTTTCTACCTCGGTTTTTTTTTATCTCTTTTTTGTTTGTTTAGGGGACACCCCCTCCTCCTCAACAAAGGATTACAAGTAGTTTATCAGCATATTTTTGAAAGTCATTAACATCAGAAAGTGTTAACATCTTGAACCGAACAAGTTAATATCAGTGAAGCACAGTGGTCATGTGGATAAGACATCGCTTTACAATGCAGAAGTACTCGGTTCGATTCCCAGCTACGCCTTTCTACCTCGAGTTTTTTTTTCATTTCTCTTTTTGTTTAGGGGACACCCCCTGCTCCTCAACAAAGGAGTACAAGTAGTTTATCAGCATATTTTTGAAAGTCATTAACATCAGAAAGTGTTAACATCTTGAACCGAACAAGTTAATATCAGTGAAGCACAGTGGTCATGTGGATAAGACATCGCTTTACAATGCAGATGTACTCGGTTCGGTTCCCGGCTATGCCTTTCTACCTCGTTTTTTTTTCAATCATTTTTTTTCTTCATATTGATTTGTCCTTCTCTTTTTTTTTGTTCAGGGGACACCCCCTCTTCCTCAACAAAGGATTACAAGTAGTTTATCAGCATATTTTTGAAAGTCATTAACATCAGAAAGTGTATAAGATCTTGAACCGAACAAGTTATCATCAGTGAAGCACAGTGGTCATGTGGATAAGACATCGCTTCACAATGCAGATGTACTCGGTTCGATTCCCAGCTACGCCTTTCTACCTCGCGTTTTTTTTCATTTCTCTTTATGTTTAGGGGACACCCCCTCCTCCTCAACAAAGGATTACAAGTAGTTTATCAGCATATTTTTGAAAGTCATTAACATCAGAAAGTGTTAACATCTTGAACCGAACAAGTTAATATCAGTGAAGCACAGTGGTCATGTGGATAAGACATCGCTTTACAATGCAGATGTACTCGGTTCGATTCCCAGCTACGCCTTTCTACCTCGCGTTTTTTTTTTATTTCTCTTTTTGTTTAGGGGACACCCCCTGCTCCTCAACAAAGGAGTATAAGTAGTTTATCAGCATATTTTTAAAAGTCATTAACATCAGAAAGTGTTAACATCTTGAACCGAACAAGTTAATATCAGTGAAGCACAGTGGTCATGTGGATAAGACATCGCTTCACAATGCAGATGTACTCGGTTCGATTCCCAGCTACGCCTTTCTACCTCGGTTTTTTTTTCATCTCTTTTTTTTGTTTAGGGAACACCCCCTCCTCCTCAACAAAGGATTACAAGTAGTTTATCAGCATATTTTTGAAAGTCATTAACATCAGAAAGTGTTAACGTCTTGAACCGAACAAGTTAATATCAGTGAAGCACAGTGGTCATGTGGATAAGACATCGCTTCACAATGCAGATGTACTCGGTTGGGTTCCCGGCTATGCTTTTCTACCTCGTTTTTTTTCAATCATTTTTTTTATCTTCATATTGATTTGTCCTTCTCTTTCTTTTTGTTTAGGGAACACCCCCTCCTCCTTAACAAAGGATTACAAGTAGTTTATCAGCATATTTTTGAGAGTCTTTAACATCAGAAAGTGTATAAGATCTTGAACCGAACAAGTTATCATCAGTGAAGCACAGTGGTCATGAGGATAAGACATCGCTTCACAATGCAGATGTACTCGGTTCGATTCCCAGCTACGCCTTTCTACCTCGCGTTTTTTTTTCATTTCTCTTTATGTTTAGGGGACACCCCCTCCTCCTCAACAAAGGATTACAAGTAGTTTATCAGCATATTTTTGAAAGTCATTAACATCAGAAAGTGTTAACATCTTGAACCGAACAAGTTAATATCAGTGAAGCACAGTGGTCATGTGGATAAGACATCGCTTTACAATGCAGATGTACTCGGTTCGATTCCCAGCTACGCCTTTCTACCTCGCGTTTTTTTTTTCATTTCTCTTTTTGTTTAGGGGACACCCCCTGCTCCTCAACAAAGGAGTATAAGTAGTTTATCAGCATATTTTTGAAAGTCATTAACATCAGAAAGTGTTAACATCTTGAACCGAACAAGTTATCATCACTGATGCACAGTGGTCATGTGGATAAGACATCGCTTCACAATGCAGATGTACTCGGTTCGATTCCCAGCTACGCCTTTCTACCTTGCGTTTTTTGTATCTCTTTTTTTTGTTTAGGGAACACCCCCTCCTCCTCAACAAAGGATTACAGGTAGTTTATCAGCATATTTTTGAAAGTCATTAACATCAGAAAGTGTTAACATCCTGAACCGAACAAGTTAATATCATTGAAGCACAGTGGTCATGTGGATAAGACATCGCTTTACAATGCAGATGTACTCGGTTCGATTCCCAGCTACGCCTTTCTACCTCGCGTTTTTTTTTTAATCTCTTTTTTTTTGTTTAGGGGACACCCCCTCCTCCTCAACAAAGGATTACAAGTAGATTATGAGCATATTTTTGAAAGTCATTAACATCAGAAAGTGTTAACATCTTGAACCGAACAAGTTAATATCAGTGAAGCACAGTGGTCATGTGGATAAGACATCGCTTTACAATGCAGATGTACTCGGTTCGATTCCCAGCTACGCCTTTCAACCTCTCGTTTTTTTTTTTTCATCTCTTTTTTTTGTTTAGGGGACACCCCCTCCTCCTCAACAAAGGAGTACAAGTAGTTTATGAGCATATTTTTGAAAGTCATTAACATCAGAAAGTGTTAACATCTTGAACCGAACAAGTTTTCATCACTGATGCACAGTGGTAATGTGGATAAGACATCGCTTCACAATGCAGATGTACTCGGTTCGATTCCCAGCTACGCCTTTCTACCTTGCGTTTTTTTTTTTATCTCTTTTTTTTGTTTAGGGAACACCCCCTCCTCCTCAACAAAGGATTACAGGTAGTTTATCAGCATATTTTTGAAAGTCATTAATATCAGCAAGTGTTAACATCTTGAACCGAACAAGTTAATATCAGTGAAGCACAGTGGTCATGTGGATAAGACATCACTTCACAATGCAGATGTACTCGGTTCGATTCCCAGCTACGCCTTTCTACCTCGTGTTTTTTTTTTTTTCATTTCTCTTTTTGTTTAGGGGACACCCCCTGCTTCTCAACAAAGGAGTACAAGTAGTTTATCAGCATATTTTTGAAAGTCATTAACATCAGAAAGTGTTAACATCTTGAACCGAACAAGTTAATATCAGTGAAGCACAGTGGTCATGTGGATAAGACATCGCTTCACAATGCAGATGTACTCGGTTAGATTCCCAGCTACGCCTTTCTACCTTGCGTTTGTTTTTTTCATTTCTCTTTTTGTTTAGGGGACACCCCCTCCTCCTCAACAAAGGACTACAAGTGGTTTATCAGCATATTTTTGAAAGTCATTAACATCAGAAAGTGTTAACATCTTGAACCGAACAAGTTAATATCAGATAAGCACGGTGGTCATGTGGATAAGACATCGCTTCACAATGCAGATGTACTCGGTTCGATTCCAAGCTACGACTTTCTACCTCGCGTTTTTTTTAAACTTTTGTTGTTGTTTAGGGGACACCCCCTCCTCCTCAACAAAGGATTACAAGTAGTTTATGAGCATATTTTTGAAAGTCACTAACATCAGAAAGTGTTAACATCTTGAACCGAACAATTTTTCATCAGTGAAGCACAGGGGTCATGTGGATAAGACATCGCTTCACAATGCAGATGTACTCGGTTCGATTTCCAGCTACGACTTTCTACCTCGCGTTTTTTTAAAAAAACTTTTTATGTTGTTTAGGGAACACCCCTCCTCCTCAACAAAGGATTACAAGTAGTTTATCAGCATATTTTTGAAAGTCATTAACATCAGAAAGTGTTAACATCTTGAACCGAACAAGTTAATATCAGTGAAGCACAGTGGTCATGTGGATAAGACATCGCTTTACAATGCAGATGTACTCGGTTCGATTCCCAGCTACGCCTTTCTACCTCGCGTTTTTTTTTATCTCTTTTTTTTTGTTTAGGGGACACCCCCTCCTCCTCAACAAAGGATTACAAGTAGATTATGAGCATATTTTTGAAAGTCATTAACATCAGAAAGTGTTAACATCTTGAACCGAACAAGTTAATATCAGTGAAGCACAGTGGTCATGTGGATAAGACATCGCTTTACAATGCAGATGTACTCGGTTCGATTCCCAGCTACGCCTTTCTACCTCGCGTTTTTTTTTTTCATCTCTTTTTTTTGTTTAGGGGCACCCCCTCCTCCTCAACAAAGGAGTACAAGTAGTTTATGAGCGTATTTTTGAAAGTCATTAACATCGGAAAGTGTTAACATCTTGAACCGAACAAGTTATTATCAGTGAAGCACAGTGGTCATGTGGAAAAGACATCGCTTCACAATGCAGATGTACTCGGTTCGATTCCCAGCTACCTCTTTCTACCTCGGTTTTTTTTAATCTCTTTTTTTTTGTTTAGGGGACACCCCCTCCTCCTCAACAAAGGATTACAAGTAGTTTATCAGCATATTTTTGAAAGTCATTAACATTAGAAAGTGTTAACATCTTGAACCGAACAAGTTAATATCAGTGAAGCACAGTGGTCATGTGGATAAGACATCGCTTCACAATGCAGATTTACTCGGTTCGAATCCCAGCTACGCCTTTCTACCTCGCGTTTTTTTTTTATCTCTTTTTTTTTTGTTTAGGGGACACCCCCTCCTCCTCAACAAAGGATTACAAGTAGATTATGAGCATATTTTTGAAAGTCATTAACATCAGAAAGTGTTAACATCTTGAACCGAACAAGTTAATATCAGTGAAGCACAGTGGTCATGTGGATAAGACATCGCTTTACAATGCAGATGTACTCGGTTCGATTCCCAGCTACGCCTTTCTACCTCGCGTTTTTTTTTTTCATCTCTTTTTTTTGTTTAGGGGCACCCCCTCCTCCTCAACAAAGGAGTACAAGTAGTTTATGAGCGTATTTTTGAAAGTCATTAACATCGGAAAGTGTTAACATCTTGAACCGAACAAGTTATTATCAGTGAAGCACAGTGGTCATGTGGAAAAGACATCGCTTCACAATAAAGATGTACTCGGTTCGATTCCCAGCTACCTCTTTCTACCTCGGTTTTTTTTTATCTCTTTTTTTTTGTTTAGGGGACACCCCCTCCTCCTCAACAAAGGATTACAAGTAGTTTATCAGCATATTTTTGAAAGTCATTAACATTAGAAAGTGTTAACATCTTGAACCGAACAAGTTAATATCAGTGAAGCACAGTGGTCATGTGGATAAGACATCGCTTCACAATGCAGATTTACTCGGTTCGAATCCCAGCTACGCCTTTCTACCTCGTTTTTTTTCAATCCTTTTTTTCTTCATATTGATTTGTCCTTCTCTTTTTGCTCGTTTAGGGGGCACCCCCTCTTCCTCAACAAAGGAGTACAAGTAGTTTATTAGCACATTTTTTAAAGTCATTAATATCAGAAAGTGTTAACATCTTGAACCGAACAAGTTAATATCAGTGAAGCACAGTGGTCATGTGGATAAGACATCGCTTCACAATGCAGATGTACCCTGTTCGATTCCCAGCTACGCCTTTCTACCTCGCGTTTTTTTTTTTCATCTCTTTTTTTTTGTTTAGGGGACACCCCCTCCTCCTCAACATGTGGATAAGACATCGCTTCACAATGCAGATGTACTCGGTTCGATTCCCGGCTATGCCTTTCTATCTCTTTTTTTTTTAAACATTTTTTTCATCTGCGTAAGGTAGGGAGGGGGTTGTAGTTCCCCCTACCCCGCGACCACTAACCACTAAGGCCGTGATCATTTCCTCAAAATTCTGACATTATTCCAAATTTTAAAACAATCTGACAAATTTTGAGAAGAGTGTTCCAGAGCTGGACATATATGGGGTTTTTGTGCACCATCTACCCTATCTTCTGGTGTAAATAACTAAGAAACAGAAATGTCGGCGTAAGGTAGTAGGGAGGGGGGGTGGTGAAGTTCCCCCTATCCCGCGATCGCTAACCACCATCAATCTCTGCTATCTCCTGGTGTAAATAACTAAGAAACAGAAATGTCGGCGTAAGGTAGGTAGGGGGTGAAGTTTAAAGTCTCACCTCCCTGGTTCACCCTAGCGACCGCTAACCATTGAGGCGCCAACCCGCGACCAAGGCGGTGATCATTTCCTAAAAATTCTGAAATTATTCCAAAATTTGAATCAATCTGACAAATTTTAAGGAGAGTGTTTTAGAACTCGACACATATGGGGTTCTTGCGCACAATCTCCGCTATATCCTGTTGTAAATAAATAAGAAACAGAAATGTCGGCGTAAGGTAGGGAGGGGGTGAAGTTCCCCTTACCCCGCGACCACTAACCACCAAGGCGGTGATCATTTCCTAAAAATTCTGAAATTATCCCAAACTTTAAATCAATCTGACAAATTTTGAGAAGAGTATAATATAATGGGGTTCTCATGCACTATCTCCACTATCACCTGGTGTAAATAATTAAGAAAAAGGATTGTCAACGAAAAGTAGGGAGGAGGGTAACTTTCTTCTAGTTGCGAGATGAAAGACACAGCAGTATTTGTACAGTATCTTATACCCGCAGAAAAGTATACTGATGGGACTATTGTGCGTAAACCGTACGCACTATTCTTTATCTAGGTTTTAACCATTTTAACGTACACTGACCTTTTAGTGGTCGCGAACTAGCGGTCGCCAAATTCAGCTCAGCGCTATTTCAGTTCAAGAACTCTGATTCCTGATCGCTGTCTCCGCTCGATAGAAAGCTGAAAATAATCCTATAATGGAAACGATAGTGGAGGAGATTGTAGCAGTGGAAGTTTTAAAGGTATCATTAATCATTTTCAACTAGATAATCGTACGTTTTATTTGTTTAGAAATGTAAAAAATACCTTCTTGAAAAAAAATTGTGAAGTTACGTGCAGTCCCATTAATGCTATTTGATGTATTAATAATGTTATGAGGTATGATTGGATTGGGGCACTCCAGCAAAGCATAGAGAGTCATAGACAGAAATAACCGTCTGATATGGGTCATTTCTTTAATAAAACTGACATTTGTTGACATTCCCCATACACAGACGGTACTCCAGACGACTCGCACCGGGGGATAGATTGGTCCATTTCCATGATTTCTGTATGAAGTGGTGACCAAAGTTCGCGGACATTTTAGAACATATTACAAAATGTGATATTCAATCTATGATTTCTCACATTCTACACAACTTTATTTGTTTCAATTATTACCAAATGGACGGCAAAGTTTTTTACTACAGATTGGTTCTACTAGAAAAATTTACCGTCGAAGGATTTCGGAGATATCGCGATCTAAAAATTCGATGTCCGATCGTGCGTGCGCGCTGCATCTAAAAAAGTCATAAAAACAACGAGACCTAACTTCACGCACGGTGGTTTACAGTTGATTTATCAAAAAATTCGATCCATCAAAAATAAGGTAATATCATAATTTGCAAGACAAGATATCGTACAATCAGTCAGTACCACTCTTTACTTACAATTTTGAGGATTTCTAATCTCAAAATGAAGATTTCCAGACCCTTATCGGTA
Source organism: Strongylocentrotus purpuratus (assembly GCF_000002235.5). Classification (NCBI taxonomy): domain Eukaryota; kingdom Metazoa; phylum Echinodermata; class Echinoidea; order Camarodonta; family Strongylocentrotidae; genus Strongylocentrotus; species Strongylocentrotus purpuratus. The sequence goes on from NW_022145597.1 coordinate 4,699,136, forward strand.
AGTTGATAATTTTTCGGAACGGACGCAAATAACTGCAAAATTTGCCGATCTTTTGTCAATATTTTCACAATTTCGCACCCAATTCTAAAGAAAATTTCGTTTCTGGGTAATTTTATGACCCTCTTTCCATTGGTGATATCAGATTTTCGAAATCTTACCGATTTTTTGAGAAAGCGAACTTTGGTCACGCGCGAACTTTGGTCACACCGCCATACCACTTTTTACTAGCGAACTCTCTCCCCCGATTTTCAATATTTAGACTAGACTCTAGATCTAGATCTAATTTTCTGATTTATAAATCAGATAGAAAAAGACAATATGTATTGTTCTCCTATTTCAAATCTTTTGAAAGCATACATATGTTTAAATATGTTGATGATCTAACCCTAGTTGAGTGTCATAAAACAAACCAAATTTCAAACATGCAAGAAGCTGTAGAATGTCTATCTTTGTTGGCTGATATTAATAAAATGCAATTGAATCCTGCGAAGTGTATCAAAATGGACATTTGCTTTTCTAGAGTACCAGTCAATCAGTCTTCCATCATTCTCGGAAATTGTGTTCTTTCAACTGTTTCACAGGTGAAATTACTTGGTGTCATGATACAAAACGATTTGAAGTGGGAAGCCCATGTCAGAGATATTGAAAAAAGAGCGAATGCAAAATATATATGCTCCGTTCTTTTGAGAAGTTTGGTCTTTCACATGAAGATCTGATTACTATTTTTATTGGCTATATTCGCCCAATCTTTGAATATGCTACTCAAGTTTGGAGCGGAGGCCTCACTAGTGCACAAAAACAACGCATCTTAGAAAGATTACAAAAACGTGCATTGAGGATTATCTTTGGAAAGGATTACCATAGTTACGCAAACGCTCTTACTAATTCGAAATTACAAACATTGGAAAGTCGTCAAAATAACTTATGTGTTACCTTCTTTAAAAAAACTCTATCATGCACAGACCAGTTCAAACAATTTATACCCCAAAGAGCACACAATAGAACTTTGAGAAGAACTAACAAGATCCCTTAACCCAGGTGCAAAACTAAACGTATGCAGAATAGCCCAATCCCAGATTTGATCCGTTTATATAACAAAAGTTTTTTATGATTGTATTTAATATACTTTGAAACAAATTGAATTGTCAAATTACAATTTCATATTCCTTAGTATATAATTAATTCATAAATTTGAGGTCTGATTTTTTACCAAGTTTGTCAATGTATTTTTTATGACATGAAGAATGCGATGCATATCTATATTTATATTTTAATATCTCTAATGTTCACCTTATAATATTCATAAATTTGTCTTGCAATGTATCTTTGTATTTTATCAGCATGTACATAATTGTTTTCCCTCTCTGTCCATCTGTCCCCTTTCTCCCCTCTCTCCCTCTCTCTCTCTCTCTCTCTCTCTCTCTCTCTTTCTTTTTCTCTTTCTCTCTCTTTCTCTCTCTTTCTTTCTCTCTCTCTTTCTCTCTTTCTTTCTCTCTCTCTTTCTCTCTCTTTCTTTCTCTCTCTTTCTTTCTCTCTCTCCTGCTTTCCCATCTCTCTTTCTTTTTTAACTCAAATTTTTTAATTTAAATATTGTATAAGATGAATGGTATATAGTATATACACGCTCTTCATAATTATGTAGATTGTAGTGTGACATCTTGAAATGTATACTTGCTTTTTTCCAGCAATTTACTCATGTGCAATTCAGTTACTTTTTACTGTGATATCTCTTGAAATGTATAATTGTCTTCACCATCAATGTTTTATTCATGCACAATTCAGTTACTTGTAACTGCGATACATGGAAATGAATCAATAAATACCATTTATCTATCTATCTATCTATCTATCTATCTATTTACAGTTATTAACGTTTGACGAACTATTATAAAATTGCAAATTTGCGGACTTACTTAGACTTAGACCGAATTTTCCATCTCTTTCGTTCGTTAAGCCTCTTATTTGGGTAGGGTTGGCTCTCTCTTTAGAGATGGAAACGGACTATATACCGCCAAATGTGTAGGTTAGGTGTGTAAACTTTCACACCAAACTTGCAAAACTTATCCCCGAATTACTCCTTTCACAGGATGCATATCCGCTGCATTTTATATTATAAATTAGGTATAGAGTTAACTACTTCGGTTCCACTTACCAACTTGACTGAAACAATCCGTTTAATGGTCCATTTTTAGGAAATTATGGGTCAAAATCGACATCCATGATAAAAATCTTGCAGCGGTAGTTTAAACCCTCGCTGCGCATGACGTCATCTAAATCTCATCCCTTCTAGTCTACGACAAAGGCAAAATGATTATAACGGAAAAACTGTGAACGAGCTAAGAGTTCGTAACAGGGAATAATTTTCCTCAAATTTTCTGATTAGCAATTTCAGCCGATGGATAAATATTTCAAATGAAATTCTGTACATTTCTATGGAAGAAAACTGCTACACAAAAGATATTTTGTATAGCAGTCATGCAAAAATGCATAGCAAATTGCGATGCGATACCAGGAAAATTATTCCCTGCGTAATGACATGCGCAGATTTTTAAACGTCTTTAGATAAATTAGATATATGGGCATTAGATATATGTCCATATCTAATGCCCATATGCCAATATGCCCATAGCCCATAGACCTGTATGTGCATATGTGTCATATGTGTCCATATGCACATACGTGTAAAAACCCATACAGTTTCATGGACTCTAGGTTCCTCTGCCTCCGTCAATCCTTAAGGCTCTCAGATTCAATTTGAGAATAGTCCTGTTTACCAAACTTGTAGGCCTTTGAGTTGGCCAGTGTCAATAATTTCTTCAAATTTTCCAAGTACACTCCAGAGTATTCTCCTGTCACTACTCCTCACCCCCCCCCCCCCCCCCTCTCAGTTGATTGTCAGTGCCAGATTCTCCAGACATTATGTAGCTAGCAAGAGTCATTAAATCTTACTTGTGTAATCCTAAGATCATGAGTAACAGTTTTGGCTTTTCTCTGTACTTCCTCATCCCTCTATGTACCTGGCAAATCGGCAATGGAATTTTCATCATTCTTCTCCAAATTCTGGAGCTCAAATGTCTTTTTTCATGTTTTATACAGAAACATGAGCAACTGTACAATGCTGAGCTTGCCCAGGGGAGGGTGACAGTCGGGACTCAGTTCCAGTATGCCTGGTGCCTGGTGAGAAGCCGTTATAGAGATGACATGAGGAGAGGGGTAGTACTACTAGAGGAACTGCTACATGGTGGAAGCCCTCAGGTCCAACGGGATTGTCTCTTCTATCTAGCCATAGGATACTACAGACTCAAGGTTAGATTTATAAAATGTTCAAAATTACAGTCAACCTAGCGTAAGTTAATACCTTTAAAGGACTTGCATTGACTTGAGCAATCTTTGACTTAGAAACACATCTATACTGGTCGAAGCGTTGTTTGCCTTAACACTGCCTTTAGAGTGGTGTTGAGTGGTCTGGAGCGGTCTAGGAAACGAACCAGTCCAGAGATACTTTTCCTGGCACATTTGTGCCTTCACACTCGCTGTTAGACCGCTCTGGTTTAAAAAGAGAGGGGGGTACTAGAGAGAGGGACGGGGGAACAGAGATGCCAACTGTTCCGTTTTTGTTCCGTTTTTTTGTTGTTGACGTTTTTCTTAATTTCTGATCATGGGCTTTGTGTCGTAAGTGTATTATGCACCTTTGTCTTCAAACGATGCACGCATGATGGTGATACGGGCCCCAAACTGCGCACATTGCGAACAACCCATGTATAATGTATGCACGTCGCGCTCCGATCCGGGTACGTATACGTGATACTGCCGGGTTTTTTTAGCTGCTCGATTGGGCGATATCTCAAGGTGAGAGATTTTTTTTAAATATTGTTTTTTGCTCTTAAGAATACTTTTTTTTATTGAAGAAGGTTGGCATCTCTGAGGGAAGAACGTAGGAGCATGCACCAGCAAATCTGGTGTACAGGGATCATTGTATATTAAAACAAACAGTCCGTCTGTCTGTAGAATGATTCAGAATACTATTGAATCCCATTGGTCCTAGGTAGGTTTTTTGGTACCACAAAAGCTTCTATTCATTTATACACTTAGCTTTGAGCTTATTGCATATGCTTTTGAAGTCCATAACCCAAGGCAATTTTCTTGTTCATTTGTTCTTAGGCCATGTAAAATTGATTACATGTTGATCGTCCGGATTTTTTGAAAAAGAGGAGGAGGGTGTACCATGTTATTTGATATTTGATATTTCAAAATGGCCGCTCAAAATGGCCGCTCGGTACATTTTCCCCACAATTTTCCGTAGAGATCAGTGATTTTCCCTGACAGTCGAGGCTTTTTTTTTTCAAGATGGCCGCCGACAATTTTTTTTTTTAAATCAGAAATAGAGCCATTTTAGCAGTGTTTTTCATGTTTTTTTTCTTTCAAAAAAAAATTAAAAAAAAAAAATAAAAAAAATAAAATTAAAAAAAAAAAAAAAATAGGAGGCGGCCCTCAAAAAGGAAGCGGGCGGGGACGATCAACATGAAATCAATTTTACATGGCCTTATATCGATTGAAGAAGTAAACAAAGTTGGTTTTTTTTTTTCAATAAATAGTCCTATATTTGTTTTACATTGGAGCACAATCACTATTTTTGCAGTTGATAAGGCGCCTTGGATTAATTCTCATGTGCGAGAAGCTGCAGCTTTTTAACCAGAGAGCGCATGCATCAAAGCCGATTGAGTTAGTCCCGGATGCACGATTTGCCCACGAAAAGCTGCAAGCTTATCTGTGTATATATAACCGAATGAATTTTTAAAAAATAATTTTTTTTCGGGGAGGTAACTTGGAGGTGTCAATCTAGACACACGGGTTATGAGAGCCCCATTCAAATTTAATTCTCCAGCAATTAACGGAAATAAAGACTAGTGGTTTTTTTTCTCTCTCGCCAGTATAGGGCAGGTCCAAGCTATTGTTCCCTCTGGGGGTCAAATTTCATCTTTATATACTGTATATTTAACAAACTATACATCATTTTAAAGCTGAAACTATGAATGTTATGAATCTGATAAAAAAAAACTAAAAAATTATCAAAATACGAAGAATGCCAAGGTCACGAACTTTGATATTTATTAATTAGCGTGACGTACGGGACATTACATTTTTATTTTTGTATCTCATTTGAATTATTTTTTTAAAATTAAATATCTCAGGACATGTAGACCATCATGCTAGAAAATAGGAAAAAAATATAAAAACTTTCAAAATTAATTAATTATGCAAATGAGGTAGGTTCCAAAGTTTGATGTCCCATACGTCACAATTTGACATTAATTTGTTTAATTTTAATTATGAAAATAATTTTTTTTTTTAAAGAAATTCTAGGAAGTTCTAATTTAGATGAATACTTTTAACAAAATAGGTTTAACAAAAATTACAAAAATTCTGTGTTGATTACATAATCAAATTTTTAAAAATGTGACGTACGGGACAAGTGTGTGACGTATGGGACAACCCCATATAAAACCAATGCAAGATGTGAAAAAGGAAATGACCAAAAGGAGAATATATACTTTGTTAGGAAACTTGTTGTATACAGGGATATATGAACATTCCAACTGGGTCCCTTCTAGGAATTTACTTGTACTGTTGTTGTTGTTGTTGTTTTAGTCTGAAAGGCATGTGTCATTCAATCATGAATATTTATTGATGTGATTAGTCTTCAAGTCAGACCCCTGGTATTGCCAGTTGATGTCCCCAACATTGGCAGGATGCTAAATATGTAAATCATAATAGTGTAATAGTTCATGGAATGAGTCTAATGAAATGATATGGTAGTAGATGCACCAGAAGCTGGCTTTTACAACTCATAGATGCTGCAGGTAAGAATAACACATGGTATCAAGCTCACCATGCGAGGTTGTTTTTTGATATTCTATTTAAATGCCATGTATGATGGTAAAGGATTACAGCATACACTGTACATGTTTGGACTCAGCTCGGGAATTCTGATCTCCTAAAAACTAAATCATAACTTTTAAGGAAGGATAGCCTATTTGAGTATTTCACACTCTCACCCACTTAAGATTTTCATCACTTTTACACCCATGCATTTTTGTTGATTTACACCTTAATCTTTTGCATTGTGGAAAAGGTCACACAAACCTTTAGGGTTAATTTCATATACATGTATCTGGTGGTGTTAATAAGATGTCTTTAATCAATACAAAATACATTCAAGATTTATATTTTTGTATCCATCTTTCACAGGGTTGGGCGGTAAATACCGGTGGCGGTAATTACCGGCGGTATATACCGGTAAATACCATCCGGTAAATAAGATGCGCGTCCGGTAAATATGTAAAAAACGGGAAATATGATTTTAATTCTCTATTTATTAATAATTTTACTTGTTTTGAGCCTCATAACTGAAAATATTGTTCTTGATTTTGATTTTGTATCAGCTTTATTATCAATCTTCAATAAAGGAACATGGTATAAACATAAAAGAATTGCACAGTCACAGACATATAATAAGAGTAGTCCAGGTCATGGCTCATAACTGCCAAAGCAGGGCATACAATACAAAACATATAAGACATAAAGATGTTATAAAACATGATCGCCGAGATCTTTAACAGTAGTTGTGTTCATGCCAAATTGTTTCGTTTCAGATTAAGAAAAATACACAATTTATAATTCACTTTACTCAAATAATGTATACAAATGCTTAATCGTTTTGGAGGAATAGAGGGCTCACGTGGTCGTGATGCAACAAAATATAACATGTTCAGTGGCATGCATTCAGCCCACGGTTGCACCACGATAGCCCTCTTTATTACTTATAGGCACTATTACTTTTATTATTACTATAATTATTTTTAGCTTTATTATTATCATTGTTATTATAATTATTATCATTATTATTATCATCATTATCATCATCATTATTATCATCATTATCATCATCATTTTAATTATCATCATTATTATTGTGTTTATATTTATTATTATCATTGTTGTCATTATTATTATTATTAATATTATTATTAATATTATTATTCATTATTATCATTTAGTATCCAGTTATTACAGATTTTTACAGTCTTGCCATGAGGGTTCACCCTTTGCGCAATAAATTGCAAAGGACGACACAAGGGCCATTTTACTTAGTTTGTCCCGAAATTGTTTTGTGTTCCGTTTATGCAAGTAGCCCAGCATCTTTGTTAGTCTCTGGGTATTGCTTGATGAAATGAACCCACGAGAACCGACTTCAATTGCCAAAAGTTCTACCTCATAGCCATTATCTTCAATGTCTCTGACGAGGGACGAGTATTTATCAACTTTATATTGATAGGCCTTATCGATTCTAAGTTCAAATGGGATTGTCAGTTCCATGATCATGATTTTTTTACTTTTTTCATCGTAGATACAAAGGTCAGGTCTCAGGTTTGTTTGGGTACAAGACAATGGGATTGTTGAGACAGGGGAGTAGCCGATTAAATAGGGAATATCATGAAGGATTTTTGTATCGGCCGAAGTACTTTCTGTGATGAATTCTACAAAGCATTTTGGTACATTGTTATGGCGCCAGGTGTATCGCCCTTGAGATAGGAATAGTGAACAGCAATTAAGAACATGGTTCAGTGTCTCAACACAATCGCAGTGCCTGCATTTGCAAAATACTCATAGTAGGAACAAACAAACAGATTTATAAAATCCTCACTGCATACATGTACACACCCAAACAAATGGCATTTTGTTCATATGCTAATTAATAGGTATTCATGAATATGGTAATTAGCAACTGGGAACCAAAACCTTCATACAAGTTACTTTTATTGTAAAGTTTAAGATATTTGAATAAAATCAGTGAAAATTTAAACAAAATCGGGCAAGGAATAAGGAAGTTAAAGCTTTTTGAAATGACTAGTCACTAGAGGGCGATATTCAATTTGATGACGTCATTTGTGGACAACTCTCCATGCCTTTTGTACATCAAATTTCATGTTTTTCCTTCTTTCTTGTGATTGAGATAATAGAATGCAAAATGATATTCTACTTCACATGTTATAAAATCCGATCAAGAACACAAATAAACAGGAAAAAAACGAAAGAATTGTGAAATTTGATGTACAAAAGGCATGGAGAGTTGTCCACAAATGACGTCATCCAATTGAATATCGCCCTCTAGTGACTAGTCATTTTAAAAAGCTTTAACCCATATTCCTTGCCCGATTTTGTTCAATTTTTCACTGATTTTATTCAAATATCTTAAACTTTACAATAAAAGTAACTTAGTATTAAGGTTTTGGTTCCCTTTAATGAAGAACATCATATCAAGATTAGGTGTATATTTGGTATCTTTTTCCTGTATTTTTTTCCAGCATTACATAATTACAGACATAGACAAACACACACACACACACACACAAATAGTACACACAAGAGCAACCATACTCACCACCATTGTTATTATGTTCAAAATTGGACAATCCCTATGAACAAGTGAGTGGAAAAATATATTTCCCGGTATTTCCTGGTATTTCCCGGTAAAAAGTGGTAAATACCGGTAAATACCGCTTATTTCCCGGCGTCCGGGAAATAAGCCTCCGAAGCCGGAAATATGCCAACCCTGATCTTTCACAAACATGTACATTAATGTACATCAAAATTCTTGAATATATGACAACAACATATACATGTTCTAATCTGTGATAAAACGATACAAAAAGACAATATGTTCAGCATCATCTTTGAATTCCTTCAAAATTCTATGATATTACTATCAAGTAATTCAAACAAGCTATGAAGAAAAGACTTCATACTTGTAATGTACATGTATCTTTGTTCACAAACACTTACATGTAGAGCATAAGAAATGTTCTTTGACAAAATATGATGTGCCGAGTGTGCCCCTGTGTTTCAAACAAGTTTAAATAAAAGGTTTCAAGTTCAAGTTCATCTTCTTCATTAATTACTATTTAAAAACATTTAGCAATGCTGAATGGAATGGATGAAAGAAATGAGAAAAGAAGCATGACTGTACATGATACATGTAGATGGGTAAATGGAATAAAAATGGTAATGTAGTGTGTATGAATGTAATTGTAATTCAATTTGTTTTCTTTATTAAAGTAATATTTGGATTGATTTACCTCATAAATTAACACAGAGGATATTAAGTGAGGGTCAGAGGATCTATTGGCTTCTAAAACACTCTAACTGTCACTGATTTAAGTTTATAATGTTCAAATTTATCAAATTTTAACGAAAATTCTTAATTTCAATGCATTTTCCCATAGGGAAAAGTTGTCCCGTACGTCACATGTCCCATACGTCACATACACACATTTATGTTTTGGTATATTACATAACAACAGAAGGTCAGAAAAATATGGTAATAGTTGTGATTAATGCTTGATTCCATGATGAATTAAGATATCATTACCATAAATCTCATAACTTAATAAATTCAGAGAACTTTTACGATGAACTTATTTTTGAAAAAGTCAGAAATTCTCTGGTCCCGTACGTCACGCAGCCCATTAATTACATTAAAAATTAATTTATGAATTGGTCAGAACTAAAACTTTCCACAAATGAACTAGCCCATAATAGCCACAGACTCAGACCAAAAGATAGTCGTATAAATAATTTCATCCATTGTTATTTCTTGTTTAAAGTCTCTGAATGTCCCGTACGTCACAATCCAAATAGCTTGGACCTGCTCTATAAACAATTGCGTGCTGGCCATAAAGCCAATGTGGTGATTCATGAATTCTTGTTTGGAGACTATGCTATTCCATTGTCTTTTAACTCATAGAGGCAAAACACATTTTACGGAAGGTTTTAAATATTATTTGTTTCTTTGAACTTGGTATAAAGCCCTCTCCAAAGAAAATATTTTCTCTTGCTCCTGTCCATCTCTTTTCCTCCCTCTCTTCTCTTTCTCTCTCTTTTCTCCCCACTCTCTCTTTTGTTTCTTCACTGGCCACCTATTATGGGTGCAATCTGCCTCCCTATCCGCATTCTGCCCCGTGCCCCCCTCCCCCGTACGCTAGTGTTTCTCCGGCTTATTATTATCATTATAATCATCATCATATTATTATTATTATCATTATTTAGATGGGGAGGGTGATGAATAATGAAAGGAAAGCAATGAATTATAATAATTTGTTTATAATCGTTTAAAAATTTGGGTTGGTTTTACTCTTCCATTCAATAAATCTCATTAAAATGTGAAAACTGCCCTCATTATACATTTTTTTGTCTTCCTCCCTCCCCAAGTATACTAATGTGTCTTCGGCTTTTTTTTTGGTTGTTGTTAGGTTGGGGTAATGGAAGGAAGGTAACAAATCATTGATTGACATTCGTTTAGAAATTTGCGTTAATTTTGCTCACATCACAAACAAAAACTTATTAGGATAAATCAATACTCTTGCACAAGATTCAAGATTACGATTCAAGATACTTTATTTCTCCAATCGTGCAAAATATAAACTAACATTATCAATTGCTCCTGTTTGTTGTATTATTCATTATAATCGGTTTTTTTCATAAGCATGTCCATTTTTCTGTCACATGAAATTCTGATACTGCTGGTACTTCATTGGGAGCAGCGTAATCCGCGCTCGCCCTGAAGAAATCTCATGACGGCAAGCACCCTAGTATCTCATAATCCGCCCTTCTATTGTTCGAGTTTATAACCATGACAACGAACTCTACCTTTGGCCAAGTTCATTGTTCCTCTTACTTAACATAGATGTAGATAGGCCTCATACATAACTCTTTTCATATAATCATTCTATATACCGGTAGTTCTAAAATGCTTTCAAACATTTTGTGTCGTTTTTGTTTGTATACTTTGTCAATTTACTTACAAACTATTATTGTCAAAATTTGCCAATACTACCAAACTATTACGTTTTCCCTATCATCCTCCGCTCTAGAATCCAATTATTTATTTACTTTTATTTGTTCGGTCCTTTTCACATTTTTCTTGTCTCTCTTCAAGATTTCTTCTGTTTTTGTAAGGGTATTTATGCTGTTAATGTTTGTATAAATAAAAGAGAAATCGTTATTCTTTCTCTTATAATGTTGTCCACCTTCTTCTATAGATAACCCTTTTGTGCTTAAGTATAATGTCCGATGTATATTACTTCTGTCAATAACATACAATGAACATATAATTTTGTTTTGATGCAACAGAGATTTTTATTTTTATTTAGGAGTACGTCGAATCGTGATCTCATTAAAAGGGTTGTTTAAAAACAATACAACCTGTTTGAAAATGCAATCAGTTGTTTACAATACTATCTGAACAACCAGATGTCTACATAGTTCATATTGTAATAAACTCTTAGAATTTTTAACAACGATTTCTCTATGTTTAACCGAATTATTTTTTTTTAAAGGAGATTTTTATCTGGTGGGTATCTGGGAGGTGTCAATCATGTCAATAAAAATTATTACATTAATTTAAAGGCTGTCACCAATATGCATTATTACATTTAAAGTATTGACACTTGTGGTACTTTAGGTGTATATATACGTCATGTGGTATCATCAATATTCATGATACGCACGCACCCAGAAACTGATGCGATAATTTATCAAATATTGAGATTTCATCCAAAAATTAAAGTGCCAAGCTATATTTACTTAAAATAAATGACATTACAAGAATATCGGGAGGCTTACCGTAAACGAATGACTACCTGGGTCGTAACTTGTCCATAACCATAATTGCGACATATAATGCATGGTACAAGCCCGGGGGGGGGGGGGGGGGGGGGGGGGGTAGTCACGTATATTGGGTATACGGGGATATGCCGCTCGGAAGGGTGACTTTTTCAGGAAAGATCCTTAGACATGGGTCCCCTTTTCATTAAAAAAATCCTTAAACTTGGGCCCCTTTTTTCATTAATTTTTTCCCCTCTTTTCTCCCTCATTTTCTCCGGATTTTGGGATTTGCTCCAAAATACTCGAGCCTACATTATAAATACCTACATCTCTCCCATCTCTAAATAAATCCGGGGCCTAAACAATATTGGAGAATCCTTCGGTGATAGCATTTCCAGTGTACGAGGTGTACGTAGCTCGTAAACTCAACTAGACCCCGGGTTACCACATATATCAGGACCCCATGGGCCCTATACCGGGTACTCATATGGCAAAATGCGCGCTAGGTATGGTATCCGCCCTTATAGGGGTCGTACCCCTGGGAACTTGTAGCGCTTCGCACGCTGAAAATGATATGATCGGCAGCTATACCCTGCGTACCCTCTGCCCAGCAGCCGGCCAGCAGCGGGGCTCAAGCAGGGAGCTATATAGCCAACGCTTGAGAGCTCGTGTACGTACGGGTACTTTTATATTAAAACGGGAAAAGTCCTTCAATTAAAACAGATGCTAGAGGTGCTAGCACAGTATAATTATGTTGCATGATGTTTTCATCTTTATGTGTATAAACTACTTGTAAACTACATGTAGTATGGTACAGTTTACTAACAAAGAATTTTATCGAGAAACTGCAAAATCATTGGCCATTATTATTACACACAAAGGTGCATTAATATCCTGGCTGTGTATTAAAAGGTGTGCTAATGATTCTCAACATTTCAAACACCACTGTACAAAACTCAATCAATTTCACTAAAAATCGGTACTTTAGTGACAATTGATGACACCTAAATAGCAGTAAAATAGATTTTCTTCCAACTTTCCGATGTTAGAAAGAATAATTAAAAAAATCTAATTGTGAGTCCACTGTCAAACTTGCTGATCAGCAGCATAGGCATGATTGTGTCCACCTGTGTGTTATGAGTGTATTGACTATTCATGTATCTAAATGCTGCCTACTAACGCGTAATGCAGTGCTAAAGGTCAATACGAATGAGCGTTGACTCTCTATATGCTTTGCTGGAGTGTATTATTACAGCTTAAAAAATGTAATATTTGAAGTTTGAAATCCTTAGACATGGGTCCATTTTCCCAAAAAAATCCTTAGACATGGGTACCCATTTACAGCAAAAGGACCCTTGGATATGGGTATGGGTTCGGAGGTCTCTGCCGCACACCCCCGTCCAACTATAATCTGAGTACCCCTCCCCCCCTTCCAGAATCTGGCCGATTTAATTTGATTAAAACAATTTAAAAATTGTTTATATGAATATCATTGTTGAACATTATATTTGTACTATTCAACTGTATTTCTTCCATGCCCCAGAAGGGGCTGTTAAAGAAATTAAAAAAAACGTTGTATGATTGTCATTGTCATTGTTATTGTCAATATCCACAACACACATCACACTGAGCATGGCATTGCCTTTCATGATAATATGGCTTCTAAACCGGCAACCGGTAGGCCCTATATGAATAAAACCAGTTCCAACACAAAATTTAGGGTCTACTTCTAATTACAACAGTCTTTGAAAAAATCAAAGAGAAAGAAAATAAAGAGGAAGAAGAAACGAAATGGGGGAAAAGAAGGGCAGATCAGTTGCGAGTTTTCCCACCAACAAGGTGCGCTGGGGGGCCGAGTGGGCATTACACCCCCCCCCCCCACCCCAAACAAAAAAAACAGGAGGGAGAGAGAGAAAGAAGGAAGGGAAAGGAAACGGAAGTGTGAAGAAAAAGAAAAAGTGATACAAAACAGAGGAAGAAGAGGACTGGAAGAAGAAAGGGAAAAGGGAGAAAGTTCAGTTGCGATTTTTATTCTTTCAACCTGCTGTCCCAAAAATCTTACCAGTTTGTTTTTCTTTGGAGATGCATAATATCATTAAGTTTGAAGTTCATATCTTAAGTGGTTCTTGAGATATCGAGATAACGGAAAAGCGGGATGAACGAACAGACAACCCGGCCGGGCGCGCTGGATGCAGTTTGTGATGGGTGGGGGGGGGGGGGGGGGGGGCGGGCGGGCAAACATTCCAGAGGGCTTACCCTCCAGGGGCTCATGTCTTCTCACCCCTAATAAAACACACATGCACGCCTTCCCATCCTCTCGCAATAATACACAGGCGCATGTTTACACTTCATACAACACTCGTACATAATTATATACACACGCCCTTTTTTATATTTGTTTTTATTAAACACGTGTAATATAAAACCTGCAAGTTAAGTTTAAAAAGTTTGAACGCTTTATGATCATGATCATCATTCTTCAATGATCACCATATTATTATATGGAAATAATGTTTAGATCATGAATGATTATGTTCATGACACTGTTAATAAATATCATGAATAAATCAAAACAACGTTTAGATATACTGTTAATAATAGTTTCCCCTATTTTCAACAGATAGGTGAAATTCAAATTCTAGCATCGCTTCAAATATTCATGTTAACAATAAATTTTAACATGAATATTAGTTTTTTTTCAGGCAGAAAGAAACTCAAAAAAAGATCTTGCATTTGCATGTGATTGTATCATTACAATTATTTATATTGTTTTATCAATTCTTGTGAAATAGTATGCATTTAAGCTTTTGGAGCTTTGTTGGGAGTACTTGTATGAAAGAAAGCGTTATTAACTAATAATGCACATGATTGATATTGATCGCGATCACTTTGCCATTCAGTCAAGTAATGAATAATGTTATATAAATTCAAGTATTTATTATGTGTTTCTGTTCAAGCTTGTATTATAGAAAACAATATAGTATAAAGAAAATACAAATTCAATTCATTATGTCTGTACGATGAACATAGTACAATCATAATCTAGTTCAAGCAAAGCGTGACCAAGGAAAATCATTATATTATTAGTATATCTTTAATATAAATATATATATTTGTGTATATTATTCATGTAAGTGTAAATACTTGAATTTGAATTCAAAACAAATTGTTCATAGTATTCGGCAATAATGGTCATAAACTGACTTAATTGCTAAACAACAACAACAACAACAGCCCATTAACCGGCCTGTTTGTGTGTGAAGATGGAGCTAGGGGATTATTCCAATGAAAGAAACAATAGCCGGATTATCTGAACTACGGTCTGCCCACATTGTATTCGCTTTGTCATGATCTGCAGTGATCTGCAACGTTTTGTATGCATCCACTGAATACTGAATACTAACAACAAGCATAATAACAACAATATATCCCATGAATTTCTTGAAATATTTTTGACTGCCTCGTTTTTGCCTTTGATATCGAAACCCACCCGTATGGCAAATCACTCCGCCACCCTTATTGATAATGTTTTTTGCAATACTCTTCCTACCCCAGACTCTTCTGTAATTCTATCTGATATAACGGATCATTTTCCTATTATGTCACATTTTACCCTTAAGCACTCATTAGTTAATCATCACAGACCATCAAGATGCAGACCTAACCATGAAAACATTGCCATTCTTGGCGTATCTTTAGACTCTGCTGACTGGTCGTGTGTTTACGATAATAATGACGTAATTTTTTTCTTTTAATAATTTCCTTAACATATTTCATGATCAATTAGATATTCACATTCCTAAAGTTAAAGACAAAGGAACTACCTACAAAAAATCACCGAGACTTCCATGGATTTCTAAATCACTTTTACATTCAATTAACAGAAAAAATAACTTAAATGTAAAATGAAAGGTACTGAACAGGCAAAAGCTAGATACAACAGTTATAAAAATATTTTAACTAAAACAATACAATAAGCAAAAAAAAGCTACTTTACTAACCAGTTAACTTTATATAAGAACAATATTCAAAACACATGGAAGATTTTAAAACAAGCAATGAATTTATCCAATAACAAATCATATATAACTAAAATTAGGTATAATGATGATATTGTCGAAGATCCTGAAAACATAGCCAATACTTTCAACAACTTTTTTCCTCTATAGGGACAAACTTGGCTGAAGGTATTCCTCCTTCAGCCAAACATTTCTCTGATTACCTAGGCACACCCAACCCCAATACTATTTTTCTCACTCCTATAGTTAAAGAAGATATCATTGATATTGTATCTAATTTGAATAACAAAAAGAGTCCTGGCTATGACGACATTAATAATTTTATTCTAAAAGGTGTAATATCTTCAATTGTAAATCCTTTAGTACACATTCTTAATCTATCGTTACTTAATGGACAAGTCCCAGATAATATGAAAATCGCAAAAGTCATACCCCTGTACAAAAAAGGTGATAAGTTGAATGTCAGTAATTATCGACCAATCTCTTTATTATCCTCCTTGTCGAAAATTCTAGAAAAAGTTGTTTATCGTAGAACTGTTTACTTTTTAAAAACTCATAGTATTTTTTCCAACTTTCAGTTTGGATTTAGAGAAAAACATAATACAGAACATGCCTTATTGAATTTTATTGACAAAGTAGCGCATGCTTTAGACAATTCTTCTCACCTGGTTGGCATCTTCCTGGAATTCTCCAAGGCCTTCGACACCATCAATCATGACATATTATTATTCAAACTTTCTCATTATGGGGTGCGTGGGAAGGCCTTGGAGTGGTTCAGGAGTTACTTATCCAATAGACGACAATATGTATTCTTGAATGATCATACTTCCATTATGCAAAACGTAAATTGTGGAGTACCGCAGGGAAGTTTGTTGGGCCCTTTATTGTTTATTATTTATATTAATGACTTTTGTAAATCATCCGATGTCCTTTCATTTATACTTTTTGCAGACGATTCTAATTTATTTTATTCCCATAGAAATCCAAATTCCCTAGTCAACGTTGTAGATTCTGAACTTGAAAAAGTCATCCAATGGATAAAAGCAAACAAACTATCCCTTAACCTCCAAAAAAATAAATATATGTTATTTAGTAATTCTATTGACAGACTGCCCAAGAATATCATTTTTGACGATACCCCCTTGGAAGTTGTTTCATTCATTAAATTTTTAGGCATAACTGTTGATAACAAACTTTCGTGGAAATACCATATAGATAATACATGTAAGATCATTTCACGGAATATTGGCATAATAAATAAACTTAAATTTCATTTTCCGACATCATCCCTACTCATGCTTTATTCATCTTTGATTTACCATACCTGAATTATGGAATACTTCTTGGGGCAACACGCAGCAAACTCTATTAAATAGACTTATTATTACAAAAGAAGGCTCTCCATATTATTTACAATTCTGCTCCACTCTCACACACAGACCCGTTATTTGTTAATGGCAGACTATTAAAAACAAATGACCTGTATCTACTTCACTTAGGACAATTTATGTATAAGTATTCAAAAAAGACCCTTCCACATATATTTGATGCCATGTTCCCCCTAAATCGGTCATTTCATGATTACCCAACTAGACGGTCAAACGAGTTTCACCTTCCATTCTTTAGAACTTTATTAGCGAAGAAGTCTTTATGTATGATGGTCCTAGATTTTGGAATTCTCTAAGTGAAAGTATTAAAAATAGTCCATCCCTAAATTCTTTCAAGAAAAATCTAAAAACATTTTTGCTCAAATCTTATAGTAATATACAAGAATAA
Organism: Strongylocentrotus purpuratus; assembly: GCF_000002235.5. Taxonomy (NCBI): domain Eukaryota; kingdom Metazoa; phylum Echinodermata; class Echinoidea; order Camarodonta; family Strongylocentrotidae; genus Strongylocentrotus; species Strongylocentrotus purpuratus. The sequence goes on from NW_022145597.1 coordinate 4,716,595, forward strand.
TCTGATAACAGTTGGTAATCATCTTAATTTTCATTTAGGTCTTCATCATCTGTTTGATTAATTTAATATTTATTTGGTCTTATGATCTTACCTTCCCCAAATTAACATTATAACTTACTTTTTCTGGTCATGATTTGTCCTTGCTTCTTCTTCTTCTTCTTCTTTCCCCCCCCCCCCCCCCCCTTTCCCCTTTCCTTCTTATCTGTTTTACTTCTCCTTGTTCGTTTCGTGTTTGTAAATTGTATGTTGTTTTGAAATATTGTCTTGTGTTTTCTAAGTCTTCGTAGGCAAAATTTGAAACATTTCTATTTTTTTTTTGGGGGGGGGGGGATCCACAACCTACAAGCACTGCGTTTTTAGTGGATCCCCCCCCCCCCCATTTCCTCAGAAATTAAGAAATTCTTGTAATAATTTTATTATGTGCAAAGTTTATTTGTATAGTTTCTTGAAAAAATGAATTATGTATGAAATCAAATGTAATTGTTTACCTTTCTGTTGGGAATGAAATAAATATGAATATGAATATGAATATGAATACTAGCTTCAGGTGTTTGTATCCCGAAAGGAGGGCACTGTATCCAATGACCGGGTATTTTGTAACGCTTGTATTAAAGGGATAGTTGAGTTCTGTTTTCAGACCGCAAATGCCTTCAAAGTGCATGGTTATTGCTCTTATTCTTATCTACATGTATGACATTTATAGTGCCCTGTTAGAACCTAAAATTGCTATGGGGGTAATTTTAGACCCCAAAATGTGTGAAATTTAGCCATTACGATACCAATTGCTACACTTAAAAAAAAACACGGCGACCATTAATTAATTATTAAATTAAATGGGCCAGCTAATTGTAGGTAATATAAGCAACACGAAAATGCCAACAAAAAGGCCAACATCGGCATTTAAGGCGTTATTTCGTTTTTTTCAACGTTTTTTTTCTTCTCATCTTTCTCTCTCTCTCTTTCTCTTTCTCTCTCATCTCTCTCTCTCTCTCTTTCTCTCTCTCTCATCTCTCTCTCTCTCTTTCTCTCTGTCTCTTATCTCTTTCTCTCTCTCTCTTTCTCTTTCGCTCTCATCTCTCTCTCTCTCTCTCTCTCTCTCTCTCTCTTCTCTCTGTCTGTCTGTCTCTCTTTGTCTATATCTGCCAATGTCGTTTTCCATCTTCATCTTTCATATTGTTTTCTATTCCGCCATTTGCTTGCAATATAATATAATGAAAATACACATTCAATTCATTCTGTCCGTATGATGGACATAATCATAATCTATTTTAAGCAAAGCATGACCAAAAAATGTAATATATAATTATATATCTTAAAAACAAATATTATTCATATGTTATTCATAATATACACGCATATTATGTGAGTGCATATACGTAAATTAGAATTAAAAACAAACTTGTTCATATTATTCGGCAATAGTGGTCATAAACTGACTGACTTGCCTAAATAAAACAACAACAACAATGACAGTACATTCACCGGCCTGTTTGCGTGAGAAGATGGAGCTGGTGGATTATTCCAATGATAGAAAACAATAGCCGGATTATCTGAACTATGGTCTGCCCATTTTCATTCGCTTTGTTATGATCTGCAGTGAAAAAGCAGAAAGTCTATTCATGTTTTGGATTTTCGAACCCATCAGCTGCAATGTTTTGTTTGCATCAACTAAATACTAGCTTCTGGTGTTTATATTTCATCAAGAGATTAAGAAATATAGTGTAAACATTTAGAAGAAGCTAAAATGAACGGAGAGAAGAATATTATAATAATTATAAGAATTAAGACTTTTGAATATAAATCTCTGTTGCATCAAACTAACAAAAAATGTTTATTATGCTATATTGATGGTGTTAATATACGTCGGACATTATACATAAGCGAAAATATATAAACAAACACAACAGAAAGAAAAAAAAAGTGCCGGGGGGGGGGGGGGAGGGTGATTAGAGAGACAAATATCATAATAATGAATACAGTACAGACTTCGTCCAACTTTCTGTCTCTCCAACCCCTCTCACTCATATTGTTTATTTCTGAACTCTAAATATGAAAGCCATCTTCTTGTTTCCCTGTTTAATACTTTTTTCTTATCTAATTACCATTCTTTCGCTCAAAATCTATCACAATCACAAACATGAAAGGCGAGTTTGATAGAGAGAGGAGAGGGGAAAAGGGGGGGGAGGGGTCTATTCAATAAACTACTGTTTAACGCGCGGAGTTGGGCAAAGGCAACATTGAATGTCCGAGATAAATCATTAGGAGCCAGAGCAAATAATACTGAGTTCCTATAGGAAATATATTTATTCAGATGGTCATATCTCAGCCAATACTTATACTCAATTGTTATCAATATTAGGACATTATTTTTGATGCTTTTTCGGAAATAAAGAAAAATTGATAAATTCAAAACATAGATTATTGATGACATCACACTTCACCACTTATTTTAAATTTGTTTATTACCTGTGTATAAACTGTGTTGGATTCTTTTCATTTCATATACCTGGGGAAAAACTTATGTACTTAATTTTAATGACGGCAGTGTAACGCATTTGCAGATTTCTCTTTCGTAGGAAATCTATCCTATAACAACTACTTTCTTATTAAATTTTTGTCAGAACCAAATATCTTGCCTTTTCAATAATGAACACAAATATTTGAATTCTGCAATAAAATAATTTGGTTTTGTTATCATATACTGAACATATAATATTTGTAAATAAAAATGAAACAAATCAAATAACAAATAACTCATCAGTCATCTGCAAATGCATTACATTGCCCTCCACACCCCAGCTTAGTAATTTGTAATTTGCATGAATGTCTCTTCTTCTCTCTTTCTTCCTTTCTCTTCTCTCTTCTTTCAAAGTCGCCGTTGCGTAATAGCTATTTTATACTCCCGATAATTTATTGTCTCAATCATCTCCATCCAGGCATTTCTATGCCGGAGCACTTCTCATGTTGATTGCAGTGTCCGTGTGTATGTGTAGGGCGTGTACGATTATATTGTGCGTGTGTGTAAGCGGTGTGCATAGGGGTGTGTATATGGGTGTGTTTAGGGGTGTGTTGTGTGTGTCTTTCTCTGTGTGTTGATGCGTGTTAGCGGGAGAGGTGTTCCGGCATGGAGGTGCCTGGATGGACGAGATCAATAACATAACAAAACAAGCTTTTTAAACTGCACTGCCTTTTCCTCAGTTTTATCTTGTTCTTTTAATGTAACCTTTCCTAAAATTGTGATGATTGTTAAATGTTATGTTGAAATGTAATTATTTTGTCTGTATTTATATATTTATATTTGTATGTACATGTAAAGCACCTTTAAATGTCCGAAGGCAAATTTTATGTATTTTTTACATGACAATAAATTATCTTGAATCTTGAATCTTCTTGAAACCTTTGATAGACTTTTGGTCTTCTTTTGTTCCTCACATGAACTTCAAGTTGATTGTTTTATTGAATTCTCTCCCACAATTTTTTTCTATTATTTTTGTCTTATTTCAACTCCTACCTCTCTTTTTCCTTCCTCTCGATCACTCCTATTGTTTCATTCCATATTGTTTATTTCTGAACTCTAAATATAATATCCATTTTCTTTGTTGATAAAATGTTACGTAAAACGATTATCTAGTCTGGGTCGTTGGTAAGATTTTTTTTTAGGCATGATTGTGCATTCAAAGGAAATAATACTAAGCTTGTAGAATTGTTGTATATACTTTAATTTTTATGTTATGTTTCACTCGTTTCACTCAATCATTGAGTTATTAATGTAAATATGTATTGAAATTATGGAAATAAAAACCTTGCTTGAGGATAAAAGAAAAAATGAGGGCTGCTGCTGTTGTTGTTGTTACTTTTTTTACGGCGCTTTCATTAAAAAAGCTCATATTTTGCGCCATTCATTTCTAACTATTAAACAATCTTTTCATGATTAGTCAAGCGTATTGCCCATAAGTTTATAAATGTTCCGGAAGTCAAATATTGTTTAGGATAACCCAACACAGATTAATGAAGTTTGGAAACGAAAACGAGACAAATGAAGCTACAACAAAGCGAAACATATTAAGGAAGAAAAAGCATTAATGTATGACTTGTATAAATGTGTGATAAATAATTTTTCTTAATAAGTTATCCCTTTGAGGAAGGGAATCTGAATTCTGACCCTAAATAGCAGGGGCCGCAGAGCGTTTTTGAGAGTGGGGGGGGGGGGGAGGTCTGAGCATGCGAACAATCTATAAACCCTTTTTCGGAGCTTTATGAAACGTGTCTACTAAAAAAAAAGCCACAGCCACCCGCTTCCGCAGCTCCTGAATAGTTTGAGAGTTACATGGCCTATAGAGGGCGGTCAACTGGTATCAGTTGAAAGCATTATGAGTAGGTCGAGCTCTGTTCTGGAGTCGGAGCGTATGCTCTTTTATGCGGGATTTTCGCACGGGTTTTTTTAATAGAGGGTTTCGGACGATTGTGGCTTTCACGCAAACTAGGCCGCGTTGCATAAAGCTGCGTGATGACTGCCACTCGAATTGATCCAAGGCGCCTAAGATCATGGTATAAAGTTGTGTAATCAGTTTTCTTTAAAAAATGATTACAAATTAAATATTTGCAATGCACAGGATCTGGTAGAGTATGTTATTTGGCATTGATTTTTCTGATCACCCATCATGCATATCATAATGATATTGATTGTTAATGAAATCTTTTATTACCTCAGACCATTCTCCTATATTTGCCTCCTTTTAATGCTGTTTTAGGACTATACAAAATCCCTGAAGTATGTTCAAGGCCTTCTCCAAATAGAGCCAAACAACAGACAAGGAGCAGAGCTTGAACGGTTGATAAAGAAAAAGATGAAATCAGGTATTTATTACTTGTATAAACCTGTGTGTTGTACAGTGTCCTGGTTGGAACTAACGACAGTATGAATAGATATAATTAATAGTAATAATATAGAGGTGTCGTGGTCCAGTGGATAAGTTTGCGGACTGTGAACCACTACATGTAGGTATGGGTTTCGAATCCCTGCCACAGTACTAGCGTCCTTTGGCAAGACATTAATCTGTGGTTGCAATACTCAACCCTGGTGAGGTAAATAAGTACCTGGTAGGATTATTCCTCACGATGCACTGTGCGCTCATAAGGGCTGCTGGAGCTAAAGCTACCGGTAGGTGATAATTGCCAAAGCCCTTTGGAAGCACGTAGGGACATTGACATAATGTACACAAGAACAGATTATCATTAACTGACTCATTAATTAAGGTGATATACTGTACGTCTACATGTAAGGCTATACTGTCCTAGTCGGGTTACATATCTTCATGTCCCCTTCAAGCTTGTCACTTTGCATCATAATTTGCATCATAATTTGCTAAATATTCTTATTTACGGTATGATAATTCTTGTAGCATGGTTGTTACTTGATTGATGAGTCACTAGAAATGAATTCAGGCCAGGCTTGAAGTCAGTTTTCTTGATTTGTTTATGACAAGAATAAGCCGGATGTTTCATTATGGCGATCAAAAACGATACCCTTTTTCCTATACCACTTCTATAGGTATCTCTTGCTCCTTTTCTCTTTTGGGGGTTTATATTCATGTTTGTATCTTTTTGTCTATCCTGTGCCTTTGTATGTGTTAATGTACATGTCCCCCTCTCCTCTTTTTCTATCCATCTTTTTACCCCTCTCTCTCTCCCAAATGTTATAGATAGCACTCTTTGAGTCATTCCTTTTTACCCTTCCTCAATGCCTTCTACCCCCCATTGGTGATCAAACTTTTGATGCAGCTATATTTGCTCAACAATACAGGACTAGAGTTTTAGATGCGATTTGGTTTAAAGTAGTCACCGAAAGAATCAAATATGTTTTAAACTGATGCAAACTTCATATCTTTGCGAACGAGGAGCCTTATTGATCAAATATAACAACTTCCCTCTTCAAAATATTGGGCCCTTAGTAATCATCTCTCAAAAATGTTAATTTTGAGATCCAGGTTTTCTGCCTTCAGCGGTCCTCTGTAGAGTGTCAAGATTTGTGACGTCACATGCGAGACACAGCTAGCCACTAAGCATTTTACGCCTTTTCATGATATCTATATGATTTTTCAGCAAATTATTCATGTTTTTTAAGAGAAAATCTTTCCACCCGATATGATTTGTCCATAATTATCAGTTGTGAATTTTCTTTGGGTGACTACTTAAAAGTTAAGGTTCAGGTATAGTGTTTATCCAAGTTAGAAGTTGGGAACTTTAGTGTTAGAAATTAGCCACAGAGTAGTAGATGCTGAACATAAGCTGTACAATTATCCCATTTCTAATTGCAACCTGCATGTAGAGTAACTGTAATTCCTTGAATGCTATCAGCGCCGGGCAGCCTAGCAGAGCCGGGTAATATTCAGAATGCCTTGAGCACCTTGCATGGTGGATATGTGCGCTACATAACCAATATTATTGTTATTATTACATACTGCACATCTCTTTTTTTCTCTCATTTTATTTGCAGATGGACTTCTTGGAATGGCAATAGTAGGTGGAGCTGCAGTAGCCTTGGCAGGTCTAGTTGGAGCTGGAATTGCCCTGGCAAAGAAATAGAACTTGCTCAGGTCACATACCATCTTTAAAACAAAAGACATTTTGTTAATCATCTCTTGTGAACTGCGGTCCTGATGCAAATGTATGGAACATATTACGAAGGTTAGAAGACGTTTTCGATGGAAGGAAAAACAAAATGCTTGTCTGGATTGCATCATGCACAACTTGCATTTGTTGTTGAGCCATGTTCAGACTAGAGATCACGTTTCATGTACATGTTAGCCCAACTCATCATGCCATTGGAGTTAATCATTTGTCTCCTCATTCCAACCTACATGTTTTTAGGTGAGTGGGACTGCAGTATCAGCATTGTATGGCTTCGTGAACAAAATCAGTGTTAGTACATGTGGATCAGGATGTCGAAGAAAATATGTCATATGTCAGGCATTTCGGTTGAAAATTATTCTGATTTCACAAATCGCTCCAAAAAATTAACTTGAATAAAAAGCTTTGTTTCTGTTATTGTAAAATTGATGACGAGTGCTTCCATGATAAAGAAAAAGGCACGAAAAAGGAGCCAAGATATAAACATGTAGTATGGTTATGCTGCTTTCAATTGAAGATTTATCACTATATACCCCACTTTTACTTCACTGTAAATGTCACACATAGTAATGTTTTTTTTAATATCAAACTTTGTCTTCTCAATATTTTGTCTGTAATGAATGAAATGTGTTACATTTCTATATTTGCCCGTCTTATACATTTCTGATGTTTGTAAATTGATCAGTCTCATTTACTGTTTCCCATGTGAGTTCTATTTTGAAATCCACTTTCAGATATAACCAAACAGGCTCTGCTTCTGTAATGGAAGCACCATTTTCTTTTCAAAGAGGTTAAGTTTATTTAAAATTAGCATTTGTTAAAACTGTACATTGTACATGCTTGTTCCTTTATGAATCTATTTAAGGAAAAATTATATAGTTTGCTATAATGAAGAGAATTTATAGTATTAAAAGACTTTACTATTAGTGCAATAGCGTTTATCTACTCTGAAAATATAACATTTTCGTAATGTAATCAAATTTAAAGCACAAATCTTTGTTAAGTGCCTTGTTACAAATGATTTTATTCACCTGTTACAAATACTTGTATTTCAATAGTCAGAATGTGAATTGCATATATTTGATAATGTTAGGTAGGACAAGCCATAATGTGATACACTTAACAAAGGTTTGTGCATTACATTTGATTACATTACGAAAATCGTCTAGCCCAATCGATTAAAAAATGCCTATAGAGAAACACTTGCTTAATTATCTAGTTTATTTTTCATATATAGTCTTCTACATATACACATCACTTGCATGTAGAAATGGATTTATTTTACGATCTTCCTAGATATTGGCATGCAAAGTTTAGCGTATATATGGAATGGGTGGTATTTGGAAGAGAGGCTTTCATGAGCGAAATACTCATTTAATGATCTACTTGTAAGTATCTACTATCTAATAGGATCTCTGTCCTGCAGGTATTCTGTAATTTGACAAACTTCATGTACAATGACATGTACCATCTCATCACAACACTGATAGAAAAATGACTTTATTTCATTCAGTTCTATTAATGAATTTCAATCATATGTTGTTAAACAAAACAAGAAAAAAAGGCACCCATGCTATGCATACTACTGTTTACATGTCTGGGTATACATACCATTTGAATAATAAGCTAAAAATGTTTCATTTGAAACTTTGATAAAAATTCCCTTGATAATGTAAATGACTCTTACAATACTTTTATTTGGCAGAAAGGGAATTACTTTATTAGACGATATAGTGTAACTGCACTGGACATACTATATCTATTGAGATTTTGAAGCTGGAATGTATTAAGAGTTTCTTGCAATTCTCGCTACCCCAAATAGCGATTCTGCCGAGATCCGGGAAATCCTGAAAACGCGCATTGCATTATGGGATAGCTTTTCGACATTACAGCTTCCTGTGCAGGCGTTCGTGATCACAACCCTCTCTTTCACGGTAGAGTTTAACGGCCTTTTGTGCTAAAGTCACTAATTCTGCCCGAAGCTTTCCATTGCATATTATAATCTGTACAAATTACACTGATTGGCATCGATTTTAGCGTGCGTGAAAACTCTGCACAGCGAACACAGGCGCTAGCGCCAGCGGGATGGGACTCTATACCGGAAGTTGTAGTGACGACCCGAGAGAGTGAAAATTGCCTCGTCTCGCGAATTTCGAGATTTTCGTACCTATTTAGGGTAGCGAGAATTGAATGTAGAACACCGGCAAATGCTTGAATGCAATTTTGTGATACGTACCGGTCCTTAGATACAATCTTTCAGTTTCTCTGATAACAACACAGTACATGGGTATCTGTGATTTTGAGAGAAAAAATTATATGGTGACAGGGGATTTCATTTTAGGTTTGAATAATCAGATCATTTTTTTTCATATTCATGTTCTTGTAAAGATTATGTAAGAAGTATATATTACACAAATGTGTCATGAGATATATACCAATGTGATTTGTGTTGAATTTTGTTATATTTTTGTTATATTAAAGCTGATAAGCTATTCTGTATAGGCTGCATATACAGCATACACAGCATACATATAAGAATAACATATAAAAGAATTTTAAACAATATTTTTGTTCTTTCCTCCCATGTTGCTTGGCACAGTGTTACACTTTTTGTAAAGGGTGATGTTTGTAGAATGTACATGTATGGGGGTTGATCGCTTTTCAAAATCCAGTGCCATCTAGTGACACCACTGTTATTTGACGTAATGCATTATGGGACAAAAATTTCAGATGTGTCGTTCCGGGGTGAAATTTTGCACAGATTATTGACCCTTCTCACTATGTTTTGGTCATTTTGTCCACATTTTGTCCCCAAATGGCCATCATGGTCACTTTTGGTAAGCGCTACCTACATGTAATCATTTTTCTTGACAAAGGAGATTTCATAGGCCTATTCTATAAAATAAAATGTGCCCTGATGCTAGAAAAAAGTGGTCAAAATCAATTAAAGGTAGGGTGAAATTCAAATATACGATGATTCCTGTTGATGTGCAGGGCTGCATACAACTCATATTTTGCAACATACAGACGTTTAGATAATTGCTAATACATAGGAAACAACTCGATCCCCTCAAACGGGACATAAACACCATCTTTAATCCTCGCATGAAGAAGTCAACTTCTGAGAGATGTGGTCCTTGGATTATTGAGGAGGTGGGATAGAGGGGGGGGGGGGTTGGATGAAGGGATATGGCAAGTTTATCGTCGCACTTCATGGCCAAATCGGGTAAAATATGTCATCGTTGTTGTCCGCTTATTGTATAGTGCAGCTGTCCTACTAACAGCTGAATACAATCAAGACCTCTTATGAGCTGGTGAAAAATTATAAATAGCCTAAACTTGATAGAAAAATAATTCAGAAGAGAATATAAACAAATTAAAGCACTAGCAAAAAAAACAGAACCAAAAACAAGGATCAAATGAATGAGAAAGATATACACCACATAGTTTGGCAAATACATGGAAGACAACATTTCTATACAAATTATTATTTTATTTACATTTCTGCAGTCAAATGTTTTAAATACATTGTACATTTCTAATATACAGCCAGCATGTATTCGCTCATGAGTACTTGAGAGCATACTACACACATTTCTACATGTACGTTTTTGGAAGCTACCATTTAAATTACAATTAACCTGTACTAGCTCATAACTATAATACCCACAGAAGTTCACATTTAAGTAATGGTCCTTAAAGGGGTAATGGGGGATATAACCCCCCCCCCCCCCCCACCAAGATAATTAGTATTGATCCTACATTTGACCCTGATTAACTAAATAAAGATATATAATTATAAATAAAGTTTTATAAAAAAAGCTATATATGTGTGTAGTTTTACTGCTAAATTCTTATAAGTGTCTTCATAGCATTTTGCATGTTTTGTTAAGAAAGATTGCTCTTTAAAGGCAACCCAACCGTTGTAATAAGTTCATTTGTACGAAAGCAGAAAATCAGAGAACAAAATGGCGAAAGTTTGAAATATATTGCAACAATAATAACAAAGTGTTGAATGTTCAAAATATGAGATCACCAAGTCTATACAAATATCAAATTGCCAGTTTGGTCAGTAGATTCAACTTTCACCAGTCTACTTCTCTGATGTTTTTGCTTTCATCTAGACTAGTTTGCAAACAAGGTTGGATTTGCCTTTAATTACTATAAATCACCTGGCACTAAAGGTTAATTCAAATACAAAAGAACTCTATTCACACAAAATAATTGTGCTGGTCCCCCTTTTTCGTTTACTATGCTTTGCTCTATCCACGCAAAAAATGTAGGAAGTCAATTTTCTTTCACAGGAAACAAATACATTACTGAACTGAGAAACAGATATGTCCTTTATTTTTAGTTATTTTTCTTCTATTGTTCTATTCTTCATGTATGTAATATGTTATGTTATTGATAGATAGTAACGTTAATTTAAGCTTTAAGAAAAAAAAGGGGGGGGGGGTGTAGAGTAAAACAAAATCTAGAGCTCATTACCTCCCCCCCCCCCCCCCCCCCCCCTCAAAAAAAAAAACAGACAAACAAAACAAAACAAAACAAACTAGAACTCACTCCCAGCCGGCCGGTTGAGTCGTAGAGTTGTGAGAAAAATAAAATTGCAAAAAATGGCAACTGCATTTAGTATTCTTTGTTAACATCTGTAGATGGATGTACATTGATCTATTTGTTTCTCTTTTCTCTCTAAAAAAATGAAAGTTTTATGACATTTTATGTACGGAGCAAACGAGAGAGAGCTCGCAAAATATGTCACAGAGTTGCCATTGTGTGTTTGATTGATCGCAACTACAAAAGATCATAACTTACTTATTTTTAATCAGAATTTGCTCAAACTTTCACTGCTGGATTTCATCTTTAATTTTAGCTTTTAATATGACTTGGTATAACAGAAAGTTTCCTTTCTTGGATGAGATTTTCAACCCATGAACAGAAAAGTAATTAAAAACATTCTGACAATATCCTGGCACATAAAAGATGCCACTCTTATTCTTAGCATACTATACATGTATTTCCAAGATTTAAGGAAAAATAATACGTCAACTAATCACTATTCTATTGAGACTTAAAAGGATGCAAGTAACTATTAATTGTTTACTACAGTAACATCAGGAATCTAATAATACATTTATAGATCTACAAACACAAGGATATAAAGACAAAAATGTATAATGATTTAAAAACATAAATTTAAAGCACACATTTCTACCACAATGTAATACCGGTATGCAAAAAAATAAAAATGGTTAGAGAAAGCATCAAAATTGCTGAAAAGATATTGAAGACCATCAATATAGTTTTAAACATGGACAGGCAGTTGATAAAACAAATACTTTTGCAAGATAGATCGTGGATAATAGATTCATTATATTGAGTGTCCATGCTTCCTTGCAATGTCTTAGCTAGTTAGCTGCACACATCAATACATGGATCAAGAGTAATGCCTGGGAGAAAAAACAAGATACGATGTGATAAATACTCTTTATTTTCTACAAAAACTATTACATGTATTACAGTTTTATTCTATTTACATATATATATATGAACATTTAAGATATATTCACACCCCAATCAGGGATTTTCCTTATATTTCAACCTTTCCTCAGTGCATATATGAACACCTTGAAAATCGTGAATTCTGAAAAGACACTTTCTCTTTAATACAGTGCAATGACATACTAAAATACCCAACTTTATCATAAACCATTATTTTTCCCCAAAAATAAATATTTAGGGCTTTCGCACAATACCTAACAAGCTGGAATCAAACGTAAACCCTAGTTCCACAAAATGAGGGAGAAAGCATAGAATTGTATTTTGCTACAATATATGGATTTAAAAAAAAAAACACTTGCAGTCTTACATTTGAAGGGTACAAGAAACCTCATGCTCAATAAAATGTTTCCATTTATATAAGGATTCATAATAATACATGATCAAGAGAAATAGGAGTACATGTTTATCTATCTAATGATTCTAATCTTTTGGATGCTTTATGTCATGATGAATAATTTTTCATACTGAAGTTCTTCTCTAGTCGTAGGGGTAAGGATGATGATGAAGATAACGATGAGATTTCCCAGTAAAGACTTCGGGAGAGGAAGAGACGATAGAGTAGCACTACGATGGTTGCTTGCACAGACGTTATAGTCATGATTAAAAACTGTAACCAAGGGATATAGATAAAAGGTAGATAGAAAGTAAGAGTACTATTCATTATAACATAAAAAAAAGATCTTTGTGAAACACAATACAACAGATAACAACAATGGTAGACTAAGAGTATAATTTGGACAAGACAATTTTGTCTTTAGATCAATCAAACTGCACATTTTTATTTTTTGAATAATTCAACAACAAAAATTATAATGAAATACTCAAAACATTTCAAATAATTTAAATAACAAGTTCTCATATTGAAGAAAAAAAATCAATTTGAGAAAATTTGACAACAGAATTATTATATACTTAAATAATAATAATACTTATATACAGAAGAGTTCAATATACATAAATAATTATTTTATTGTCATAAAATGAGTAGTTTATATAGTAGGTGTCATGTCAGCCACATGGACTTAAATGTCTTACCCGTTTTCTGATGTAATGTGAGAACAGCAATGAAATAAAGACTAAAACTGGATATGCAAAGAACCATATAAAGGACATCTGAAGAAAAAAAAGAAAAGGTAAATGCAGGACACTTATTTTGATAAAATCTATAAACTAAAACTAATTAATTATCGAAGAGCGTTCACATGTTAAAAAGGGTGGTACAATGACTATTAAATATACGCTACCGCATATGGAGTTTGATTGGTCAAAACTATATTCTACTGCACTGGAAGAGCTTCTCATGTGCATAAAACTACAACATAAAGGTAAATGAAAAGATGTGCTTTCATTTGCTCTTCATTACCTATTTACTTAAAGGTAAAGAACAGTATTGGAAACGCCCCAATTTCAAACAATGAAATGGAAGCTCTCATTACCAATCATGTGAAAGAATATGTTTAGACTAATACATGATGATAAAAAATTTGCAGGGAAACCGCCTACTAATTCATATATTTGGTAAATTTGTTTCTCTCATGGTCTGTGAGAGATATAGGGTAGTCCCATATACATCTTTCTGTGTATAGTGCTTGTAACTTTACAAAGAATGGGCCAAATTTCTTATCATTTTGATGATTCCAGAACCTTGCAGATGCTAGATGCCAGATGATCAACCTTTTCTGATAGATTCCACAACGTTTCTTTCACAATGCAATCGCATGACCATAACTGGTCTTTACCTTTAAGATGGTGATTTCCTAATTTGTTATTGTATAAAGTTATTTTGGTTTGCAATGACTTGACCATCATTCAATCTTTTCAGGTTGAATATGAATATTAAGCAGAAACTCCAAGTAACCCATTGCTGTCAAGCTAACAACCCAGCTAACATCTGGTTGAACGTTTTATAATAATATTTTTAGTAATATACAGGCTTTTTCTTTCTTCCCGTATACATATATACTGTAATTGTGCAACTGCGATTGGTAGCCACTTCAGGTACCTACATATGATTGTTGACAGCTTGTCACACCAGCAGTTCTAGAAAGGAAACTCCCAAATGGATCAATCAAATTGGTTCACTGCTGCTCACATAATGTTATCATATCACTAATCTATTCAAAACAAAAGTAACAAAACGTATGAATCCATGATCGCTAAATCCCAACTTCTCTTAAAATGTAAATAATATTGTCTGTTCAGAGTCAGAACAGAAGGGCATTATTCACTCTGTGTTAAAGTATATGAACTCCTGCCCTTCTCCCTTCTGGCTCCAAACAGAAGATTCCGTTCGTTCGTGTCTCCTTAGATCTGTATCTTGATCTTCGGAGTAGTTGCTACAACCGGCCGTGTCAGACACGTTGCCCCGGGGTGCGAGATAGGACTCTTGTAGCGTGCCCCCACTTTACACAATTATATAATAACAATTAACATTACATTTAATTAAAAGAATGAAGATGTGATAAGGCCTTTAAAAAAAAAGATGTTGTATTGCCCTTTAGGTGTCAAAACATGGGTCGGTCGGGCAGAAATCTTTTTTTTTTTTTTTTCCTCTCCCTCTTTGGGCTGATATTTCTCAGTTTTAAATGCTTTAATATATTTTTTTTCTCTCAAAAACAGTAAAAAAATTAATTTAAACAAATCTTTTTTAAAAGCCGACTGTAGATTTCAAGATTTGTGGGTCAGTCACAAAGGGCAATAGAAGATCTTTTTTGTTAGGCCTAATGTGAGTGTACCTTGGCAAAGTTAGTGTAGAATTCTCTTCTGACTATACTCTTCTCCTTGGATACTACTTGATGGAGGTTATGAGCAAAGATGAGGGCCAAACAAACCCGGCCCAACATGGTCACTACACCCAACACACTCTGATGACTGTGGTATGCAGAGTGTTGGGTAAAGAGAAACTGCTCCAGTAAGATAGAAAAGCACTGCAATGGAAAACAAAAGAAGAACTAAGGTGTTAGATTGCAACTTCATGATAGGTACTGCACAATCAAAGAATAGCAATAAATACGGATATACTTTTAGCTTCCTTTATCTTATCCATTTATACTTCTTAAGCCCCACTGCACTAGTTTGGCCAGGAGGGATTAGACCTCCCTTCATGGTCACTGACAGGTGGTTATCTCATCAAATCAACTCTCAAATGACATAAGAAAAAGAGGATCATGGGAGACCAATGGTCACCGGTTAGGCATTGTTTGCTATATAGAGGTTTGGTATCTTTGTCTCAGATTCTGAACAAAATCCTGGATTCAGCTCATGCTGCAATCATAATTATAAACCTTCAGTTAATTTAACCTCATTTTCTTTATATATTTGTACAGGGCCCGCCCCTCCTCATAAGCTAAGGGGTCCTTCCAATTTATTTTGTGTATGCCTTGAATTGAATTGAAAAACAAATAGGATGATTATTGGTTCTATCTTTGGACATACCTGTAAAGCAGTTATACCTGCTGCTATCTTGGCTAATAAAGATGTCTTCCATACATGAGCATTGAGTTGTGTCTTGGTTGAAGTCAATGTCCATCCCAATGACAGACTGACCATCATATACAGCATCATAAACTGAGCTACGATGTCTAACACTACAAGATATTCAATAATAAAAACAAAAAATTCCACATTAATACTAGCATGATCTAACACTGATGCTGGTACTTGACAGCCCAGTAAGATCATAATGTACAATGAGTTAGACATTTATACTCAAAATATAATACCTAACACTAGAGGTCAGGTCAAGATTTAAATTTTAAACATGCTACAGTCCAATTGAAGTCACAGTAATTCTGCTTGATGATTATGCCGCCAAATTTTCTCATTATCTTAGACTAGATTCATGCATACTCTGACAAAGAAAAAGAATCTTCACATGAAATATTCAATAGATAGATCAAGCAATTGAAAAATAAAAGCACTCATTCACATAGTTGAATATATTTCTCATTTGTCCTATAAATGATGGACTCACATTCCGCTAGATTTTCCATAAGAGAAGATCCTGAACCATCTTGGGAGTATCTGTAGAGATTGAGTAACATGGAGAAAGCACCAAGAGCCTGGAAGGACAGTACTGAGGCCAGCATGCTCATAACCTGCAAGAACAAAGACATCATTTGAACTATTTAAGGACTTTGTAACAATGTTCAAAAGAGAGAAAATGTTGCTAAGGTAATGACTTCAATGCTAGATGTACAATTAAAGATAATCTGAAAGTTTGAGTGAAAACAGACTATCATTAATGATAAAAATTGGGATAAAACTGACCTGATCAATTCCTTAATTCTCCCAACAATATTATTACAATTTAATTACATTTTAGGTGAATGTAAATCGTCACAAAGCAATGAATTTGCCCTATTTACCATTCAAGACATTTAAAATTTGAAAGATTTTTAGAAGCCTGTCTGATGTCTCATTTTCATGGAAAAACAGTTGGGAAAAATTCAAAATTGGCTGGGAGAATTAACTGTTAGAGGGTGTCGCACAGTCCTTCAAAGAAAATCATAAATATCTTTGTGGTTTGAGAATTTTTTCAGGATGGTTTGCATGTTAGAGGGTTAGTACAGTAGTAGGAATATAGTAAAATTTCATCAAAAAATTACACAGTTTTATTTATCAACCTTCAACAATGTTACAGAGTCGCTTTAAACTCCCATAACTGTGTATTCTCACAGGGAATTGGACACCTTTTTTTTTTTTGTTCAATCACCGAGAGTGGACTTCACTTTTATGACTAACTACTCTTACGTAAAGCACTGCACCCTCCATCAACAACCTCAAAAGCCAGCTCTGGGATTCAAAGACGATCTCAAGTAATTTTCCTGTGTCCCTTCAAATGTTGTTGTTTGCCTAATATTACATTCTTGAGAATGTGACATATTAAAGCTAGAATCTTAAGGTTTTCAACAAAGACCCTTCATTTTTCATTCTTAAGTTACAAAAAACACCAAAATACATCAAATTTACAAGGGGTATGAATAATCTAGTTAACATTCTATTTATGCAACATGGATATATCAAATGCAAATATAAGTGGAGGGCCAAAGTCAAATATCGTGCTTAGGTTTTGAGTTGCCTGCCACTACCACATAAACTAAGCACACCTCATTTTTTCAAAAGATTTTATCATAATTCACAATATTTCAGAGGTGTTTTTTTTAATTGATGCAAACACCCCTTCAATCAGAGGGGGCATCCAAAAAAGCGGCCCTTTTGACGGAAAAAGGGTTTTGTTGTAAATAATATTTTAAGGGAACCTTGAACCACCATGAATGTTCATCACTAAATGGACAATAAATATTAACCTTATGAAACCTCATGAGGTTTGCTGACTTGGAGACTTGTATATACATAAATCCCTAATTCCACCAAAGTTGGATGTTTAGACCACAAAGAGTATTTTTTCAAAGCTCCAGTACGGGGATTAATGAGTAAACAATCAAGTAAAATTGATTGAAGCTTTTGGTAAACTCAATGAGCCATCTGACTTAAGATCCACATCCACAGTACATAATGAATGTTACAATTAATAAAGCACAAGGCAATTTTCACAATAATCAATTTAACAAAATGATCAAGAATAAAATGAGACTTACCTCGTGCATTGGCCCTCCTTTCTTGAGTGTTTCATATACTTTAGGAGAACAGATACAACCCAGGACAAAATACACAAATGTTAGAAGCTCATAGTATGTCAGCAGACCTGGACAAAAAAAAAAAAAAAAAAAAAAAAAAGAATAAATATTAATTACTGAATACAAAATTGTAAAGTGTAACTAATTATAAACATATGGTATGATCAAAACATGCAATTGACAAATCATTAAATTGTCCAAGTACTGATTACTGCCGTTGAAAGGAAAATGAGGTAGCAAGTGGGAGAATGTTGAGTGGAGATAGATTGAGGGAGAGTCAAGAAATATGGTAAAGAGATAGAAGGAGAGAGAAAGCAAGAGAGGGGGAGGGAGCACAAGGAAAAAGGGGGTTTTACAGGAAACAAGAAACAGGATATATATAGCGTGTATGTACCGGGTAAATGTACAAGTTTAGAAAATTGGACATTAACATTCTCCTGTAACCCAGAAGCGGCAGAAGGCCTACTGTCCTTCCAAGATGGGCTCATGCTCACGCATTATTAAGTGCTCTAACCTATACGCGCACTACTGTGCTCTGAAAATGAGTTCAATAGTACTGGAAAATATTGCACTCCTTTTCATGAAAACAAGTGCAATATAGGCTCAGTAAATGAATCACATGTGACCGCGCATGACCAATCATTTGATTAGGATCTGGGAGTGAGTTGTATAATCAGGTATAAAACATTAACCAATTTAATGTTAGATCTAGACCTAAAAGTATTGTGTATTTGGAATATAAAGCAAATCATCGCAGGTCTTCTATATTCTGATGACTGGACAAACTATAATTGCCTTGGTGATCTCAGCTTAAGCTGGAGAAGATACATGTAGTATTAAGACCACCTCTGCCTGCCGGCAATGATAGTTTGTTCCATCCCCAGTATACTTGGTAATTATTTGCTTATTCAAACACGACTCTTTTTTTAGTTGCATTTCGCATACTGCAAGCTTCATTCCATATGCTTTCTCTGATTAATAGTCAACCGTACACTACACTACAGTGACTACACATTCTCTGATCTCAAGGAAATACTAGCACCAGCATTAAAAAACACTTCAATTCATGATTGGTTTCAGAGATTACATATCATATCTGTACATACCCTAGACATACATGTACTTGTACTTGTACACATAATCTACCTTATTACAATAATAATAATGATTATCATCATAACCATTGAATATCATGAGTATAACCATATTTAAAAAATTATCATTGAAATCAATGTACACTCTTAATCCATTTAATCAATATTACAATTATTGTCATTATGATTATTAGAATTATCATGATCATAATTGCAACAATGTTCATAAATCATTCTTAACATAATAATCAATACAAGTAAAATTATCATTACAATGTAAACATCATCATCATAACATTTATCATAATAATGAAAGTTACTTTAACATTAGCATTATATTTGGAATTATGAATATCACCATGATTATCATCATCCTTATTAATTTAATGTAGAAGCTCCATTGCATATAGGCAAAGGCTGTAGCCTCTCATATGATAGTTTAAAAATAGTGAATGGTCATGAGTGCAATGGTACAAGATTTTGCACGAGGTGAAAGATAAGAGATGCTATATTCAACGAGGCGCAGCCGAGTTGAATGGAGCGTCTCATCTTTCACCGAATGCAAAATATTGTTCCATTGCACGAATAAAGACCATTCACTATTTGTTTTATACAACACCTCGGACGTTAACGGGCTTAAAACAGTTTTCGTAGGCCTAAATCTCAGCGATTTTTTGTTTGTTTTCAATTGATGAAACTGCTGATAGTGAGCGCGCACTATTAAACAGGCAGCAAACCACGGGCGTACCATGCACGGCGCGTACCAACCTTTATGTTTATTGTTACACGGAGTGCAATTTCGTTTGATCCTTTCGCACCGTTGCACTCTGACGTCACTTAGCTCACCATATACTTTGTACATCGTTAGTGACGTCAGAGTGCAATGGTGCGAAAGGATCAAACAAAATTGCACTGCTGGAAAATGATGCCGTTCAATGGTACTTTTAGCGCATGTCATGTGATCAAGAATTGACCAATGAGGTTGCAAGAATCATAGTAGGCGTTGTATGATAAACAAATATACCATGCACTTAGAGGCTCTAGTTGAAATTATGAATCGAGGTGGCAGGAATAGCACTACGTCCCTCAGAAAATAGTGCTATTTCTGTCGCTGAGGAATCCATAATTTCACTAGTGGCTTGAAATAGTATAGTATTAATGACTGCTTTGAAAGAAATAGTTGTTTTTATATGCTCAAGGGAAGGTTACAATAGCCCAATTGTAACCTTCCCGAGAGCGTATAAAAACAACTATTTCTCGAATATTAAAGCAGTCATTAATACTTTTATATGCCGAAAAAAAGTGTCAACTTATGACACCACCTTGGCCTTTCTCTAGTTTATCTGCACGGTTGTTTTTTATGAGTGTATCTTTGAGAGTTTATTTCTACTCTGACTCTAAGTAAGATATTTTAAAATTTGGGGGGTGGGCCCCTGTGGGGAATATGGAGAAAAACCTGCTCTTTCATATGACACCTCACTTATTGAGTATCACCTTCAGGATCACGAGCAATATTGGTTTGAATCTCATTTTGGTAATTAAAACATCGACCAATTTAGCATGAGTGCGCAATGCACTTGGACTGCATAGATCTAGAGATGTGTGCAATCTCTATGGGAAGGTTTTAGCACACAATAATAATAATAATAATAATACAATATTTATATAGCGCAAAATAAACATAAGTTTATGGAGAATTTCACGTACCCTTTTGGTGTTCTTCAGATTTAATAAAGTCTTGCATTTTATCATTATCAAGAAGTTGAAATCTTGGGAGAGTTTCTTCAGCCATTTTTGCCTTGTTTGGAATTCAGTACGATCGAGATTGCCGTAGGCCTACGGACGGTCGTCTGCGCTGCGCTGAATTAAAAATTGGTAAATTAAGCTAGCCCTAGCAACCAATTCTTTGCACACGTACATGTAACTTGAATTTTACCCTCAAACTATTACATGGGCGTGGCATTTTTCGTTTATTAACGGGAATGGCTAAAACCATGACTGCAATTTCGACCAATCAGATGGCTGGATTTCTTAAGTGAGGTATATAATGCATGATATATTTGTTTTATATTTTTCAAACCAACCTTATATATTAAATATTAATAATAATGTTTACTGACACTGAAGTTGAGTATAGTACTGGTGCTCTGGCTGGTGAGAGCAGCGCTGACGGACATAACGCGACCAGGACCGATAGCACATTGATCTTGATCGATTGCATATCTATGACGTCATCCATGGTATAGTGCTATGGTATAGTGCACTATACCATGGATGACGTCACGGTTACATCATAGCAATGTTATGTTGGATCACGTGATGCTCTGTTGACCAATCACTGAACAAGATTTCATTGATCAAAAATATAATAAACATTAACAATATCATAGTTATTGTTATTATTACCTTTTTTTAAAAATCGATTTCATGAATCGTTGTCAATACCACCATTTACTGTATTATGACTAACCTTTGTCCTGGCATTCAAAATGACTGAGCGGCTTGCCAAATGAATCCAAGTTAAACAGACGAATATCATAACTGATATAGACTGGATTCTCTTGTGGTAAAACAGGACTACAGGTATACGAGTCTCCATACATCACTCGCCAGCGACCTGCGTGTTTCAGCTGCAGTGTAGTGTGATTTCCTCCTTTTTGGACCAGATTGACTGTTTAAAAAAATATGATTACATTTAAATTTTCAAATAAAAATTACAGAATATAGTCAAGCAGGGCCACACAGATATCAAATCGTTTTGTTGAATGGAAGGCTACACAAGGCAAATTCTAAAATAAATTTGACATGATCAACTTAATAATATAAAGAATGATATCTACAGTTAATATTAGAGATGATGTAAATAAAATGTGGTGCATATTACAACGAAAAACCGTCGAGAAAGACGAATATTAGTACCACCACTCCTAATCAACTTTAACGTTTATTATAAATCTAAGTCATTTTTAACATAGATCTATGCTCTCTTTATTATTTGATCCTAACTTGCTAAAAATATACCAACCTCACCTAGTTTTTATTTTTTATGGAATATTACTGACATCTAGTTCTAGCATCTAATTTACTTGGGCCTTGTAATACATGTACATTCATTTATATGAAAGCAAATTTGGATTTAAGATTTAAATGGTGTTGATGAAGTCGCCCCCACCACTAAAAAATCTCTAGCTATAACACTGTGGACAACATATTATCATAGTTCCTCTCAAGAAAAAGACCCTCCAGATTCATACATTTTGGGGGAAAAATTGTAATATAACCATTTTGTGTATTGGAAAAAAAATTGGAAAGTTGTCCTCCACTACATCACAGAGACCACACCTATAATGACTACAACTTTTAACAATTTATAACCTTCTCATTTCTTGGGGTATGACTTCATTCAAACTTCACCCGTCCACTTTTTTGATTTTCCTGCAGTTCTCTAATGTAATTTGCTTTCAAGGCTGGATTTTCTCTTCAATGTGCCACACACTTTAATAAGTTTATCATGTAAACACTAACACTGCAAGTTTGTTACGTATTGCTTTGGGCTATTATTTGTATTTGAAATCAAAGGTTTGATTGCAATGAATAAATATATAAATAAATTATTGAATAAATAAATAAATGAAAGTAAGATTTATGGTATACGAGAAAATGTGGTGTCATTAATGGATATTATAAGATGATAACGTGGATCCTAATCAAACAAATGGTTAAGAGCCTACACGTGACCAGGCATTTATTTGGCCAAAGACGTAATTTTTATAACAACCGGTCATTATCAAATGATAAAGATCGGTCATTAGTAAAATTATGTTGTAAAACATAATTTTATAAAACAAATAAAACATAATCTTATAAAACAAATAATACACATCATTTTGTTCGGGCATTAGTAAAATTAGTATCACCCACACTCTGTACCTTCAAAACAGTCCAAACACCCTCGGCTATCAACTCGGGCGTGTTAGACGTTAGGCGTGTTCCAAAGGTACCTTGTGTGGGAAATTCTTACTAATGCCCTCGCTGCTGTGTATTATTTGTATACTATGGGACAAAATGCCTTGGCCTTGCCCAAAATCATCAGATTACGATTTAATTTCTACATCTCACCACTATATTCAGCCTTGATAAACTTATGTGCACAATCTGTGTTGCTTTCTGCTTCAGCCCAGCTCTGCTTTGAGTAGAAATAAAGTTTGCCTCCTGGAGTTGTGGCATTCAAGGTGTAATTCAGTCCTCCTGTGGTATCTAAATAAATGGGAATAATAGGTTGTCATGAATGTAATCTAGATCACTTTAAGATTATTACAAAATAATATTTATTCACTATAAAGTAATTCAATTCTAATTCTTACTTGACCCCAAGTTTACAAACTGGTATGCTTCACAAACATATTCCATGGCATCAAACTGCATCACACATTTATGAACCCATTTTGAATTTCAATATGAAAGAAAAACTAGTCTCAGAACAAATAAATATTCATTCATATACATGTGTTATGGCAGTACAATTGCAGAATAGCATTTTCACTGCAAGCCTTGAAGGTTTCGAGGGTTATGACAAAATAAGAACATTGTTTTTGATTAATCAGCAAAGTCAATAGTACTATCCCCCCCCCCCCCCCACACACAAAAAAAAAGAAAAATAAATGAATTAAAATAAATATATAAATAATAAATATAAAATAATAATAATAATAATAATAATAATAATAATAATAATAATAATAGTAATAATAATAATGATACAAAAACAATTAATGAATAAATTTGTAAGTAATTTTTAGTCATTTATATAGATTTGATTGATTTTCCCCCCAATCACTTAAATGTACCTTGTACAGGTACACCAAAATATGCAAGCCAACATCATGTACCAGCATAAATCCAGGATCTTCAATCAATGATTCGATTTTGTACCTGTGAAACAGAATTCTGTAACGAAGAGTCCTTTGGCCTTTGCAGCTTGCAGAGAATTGAAAACACCCAGTGTTGTCTTGCAGTGTACTCTGTGTGTTATTACAAATAGAAATATCCAAACGACAGCTGGGGCACCAGTGAACCTCATCTTCTCCAAGGTTATTTGTCTATTTTTCCTCCAAAGTTTTCATCAGCATAAAGATCCACATGTATAGTGGTACTGGTACTGAATTAACATCCACCTGTAAACAAAATAAACAGGAATCAATACTTATAACAAGTCCCTGCTCAATGCACACATACATCTAGCTGCATTACTATCCTGGCTGTGTATTAAAACCTGTGCCATTGATTCTCAACATTTGAAACACCACTTTACAAAACTCAACTGATTTCACTCAAAATCGGTACTTTAGTGACAATTGATGACACCTAAATAGCAGTAAAATACATTTTTTTAACTTACCGATGTTAGAAAGAGTAATTTCAAAATCAAATTGTAAATTAACTGTCAAACTTGTCGATCAGCCACATCGTCTTTATTGCGTGCATTTATGTGTGTATGGACTATTCGTGAGTGCAATTCTGCCTATTAACACGTAGTGCAGTGCTGGAGGTCAATACGCATTAGCATCGACTCGCTATGCTTTGCTGGAGTGGCTCAATGTGTGTTACTTGATAATGATATGTGCTTTGTAACATCACATTTAATTCTCTGAATGTGAGCAAAGCAGGTGAGACTGTGAGAGGTTCTGTATTGACTTGAGTCATCTAGTTCATTCGAAATAATAATGATAATTCTATTTGCTTATATAGCGCCTAATACCTACTTTATCAGAAGTCTCTAAGCGCTCGACAATAAAGCAGCATAATTAGGTCTATCCTGGCTTTAGCAGTGTAGCTGGCACACGTGCTGCTTTTCAAGGAATAAATCCCTACCAGGTTCCCATTTATACTTTACCTGGGTGGAGTGTGGCAAATGTAGAACAATGTCTTGCCTAAGGACATCAACGCTGCGGCGGGACTTACATGTAAACAGCGGACCTTGTGATCGTTAGTTCGGCGATGTATCCACTCGACTTGTTTTGTAATATTGTCTTGTGTTTTCCAAGTCTTCGTAGGCAAAATTTGAAACAATTATATATTTTTTTGGGGGGGATCCACGAACTACAAGCACTGCTTTTTAGTGGATCTCCCCCATTTCCTCATAAATTAAGAATGCATGTCTTGTAATAATTTTATTATGTGCAAAGTGTTTTTGTATAGTTTCCAGAAAAAATGAGTCTATGTTTTTGTATGAAAAAAATATAATAGTCTATCTTCGTTTACCTTTCTGTTGGAAATGAAATAAATATGAATTGAATTGAAATTGAAAACAACATCTTCTCTCTAACTCTCTTCTCTACACGACTTCTCAAAAATCTTCATCGAAGCAACACGTCAATTCAAGAACATCTTCATACTTTGTTCCTGCATACACTTGGAACAAATCTATCTCCGGCAATTCATTTGGAGGATCATCATTTATATATCATTTCTCTATCATTCACCCAGAGAACAATCGCTTGTGCTAGCCAAGTTAAGTTTATCTGTGGTGATTTTGTTGTGAGCCATTTGGAAAAGGTGCAATATTTGGAACTGTGTATATTATTTTGGAGGATTCATTGCAGTTTCTCAACACGCATAAAGTCGGTAAGTGGAGATTGGTTTTATATCATTTTATCTGCTCAGCGACCATTCCCGCTTCACCTCTATAAGAATCAAATAGGGGCGTGTCAAGGGCAATCTTTTTTCCTTTGAGCTTGACATCTGGATGTAGACATAGATCTATATCTAGTCACTCCAGCAAAGCAGAGTAGAGACGTGACTAGAGAGTCAATTCTAATGTATATTGACCTCTAGCACTGCACTACGTCTTAATAGGCAGCATTTGAATACCCCCTTCTTCTGCAAATCCCCCGCATCAATTCGAAGAAGGGTCAACAAAATATAATTTTTTCTGGTCCCACCATTTGGAAGTCTCCCTTTAAGCATTCGTTCTTGCACCTCAGTCGCATCATTTAAGAGACGTTTAATAACTCATTTGTTTTATTTGTAATTGTCATTTTTTAGAGTGTAATGCACTTGGAGAGTATATAACTATTATGTTTGTATTTTAAAATGTGAAGCGCCTTAAGCATGTTCATGTAAAGGCGCTAAATAAATACCAATATGTATGTATGTATGTATGTATGTAGACAGAAATAACCATCTGATTTGGGTCATTTCTTTAATAAAACTGACATTTGTTGACATTCCCCAATACAGATGGTAACCCAGAGATCTCGTACCGTGGGGGTAGCTAGAGCCAACAATGTACATCTTTTCATTCAAAACATTTTCTCCCCGATTTTCTTTATTTAGATCTAATTTTCTGATTTCTAAATCAGATGTAAATTAGGTCGGTATGTCATTTGTCCTAATTGCAGTTATCAAAATTTGATAACTTAATATTAAATGTATAATTTACGGACTTACTTATATGAATTATCCAATTTGTATCTCAGAACTGTGCAACAGTACGTTCAAGCACTCGAACATAGGGCTATATGACCCGGCGGCCAAAATATTTCCAGGTCAACCTACCAAAACATAGCCAAATGGCCAATCAGAGCACTCGTTTCGTGGGAGTTCGTTGGTCAAACCGGGCTGACTCGTACGTAGCTACGGTAGCTATTGGACGTTCGAAAAGAAAAAATGAATATTCATCAACTAAAACCAAGACGGATAATGTTGACGACGAGACTTTCTCGGATTAATCATTAATTTAGGATCTAAATGAGCAAGCTATCGAAAGTCAAATAAGCTATATATATGTTATTTTTAATTTTTATTATAATCGCAGCAGTTATGAGGATGTAAAGAGTGAAAATCTCGTTGCATATCTCATTCATCGCGGTCCGGTCGAACCGAACCATTTGTTCCGTACAGTCCCATACAGTCCCGATAGGCCATACTTCAGTCTCTATAATCGGAGGTCTAGTGGAGCCAGACGTAGTCTCAGTGGAACAACCGACGACTAGAGAGACTGAAGTTTTCGGTCTAGTATGTATGTACATATAGTCAATACACTCATAACACACAAATGCACACAATCATGCCGATGTGGTGATCTGCAAGTTTGACAGTGGACTCACAATTTGAATTTTTAAGTTATTCTTTCTAACATTGAAAAGTTGAACAAATTGAATTTACTACTAGATCTAGATCTAGATCTAGTAGACCTATGTCTAGATCTATTAGATCTAGACCTAGTAGTAGATTTCTAGACCTCTAGCCTAGAATCTAAGTTAGTTAGATCTAGACGTCTAACTTTTGTTAGTAAATGTTACATGTAGATGTCTAGATCTAGATCTAGGGTCTAGACCTAACTGTTAGATTCTACTAGGTGTCATCAATCGTCACTAAAAAGTAAAGTACCAATTTTTAATGAAATCAGTTGAGTTTTGTACAGTGGTGTTTGAAATGTTAAGAATCAATAGCACAGCCAGGATAGTAATGCATCTATGTGGGTGTGGGACGAACATAATTAATGAATTTATCTTTTTATAGCTCACTTACACCAATATGGACACATGGGACTATGCTCAACAATCTCCAAAAAAATAATGTTAAAAAAAAGCGTATATATGGAGGAGAAAAAAAAGAGTCCGGAGTAACCGTCACTATTTCCATTATCCGGTGAAATTGAACATATTACCTATAGATCTTGTGACCTCCTTTCCTTTTAACAGATAATAACCAGCCAGTCTTGAAAAGCAGACAGGCGGACTGAACTTGATCTTGCTCCTTTGGCGACTAATAAGACGGTAGTACAGAAGAAATGCATTGCAGACAGGGGCCCGTTCCTACAAACCGTCATAAGTCTAACTTCTTGACTAAATCAGCGTTAGTGAACAACTTGTCCGCTACGTGTTTCACCAAGCCCTCTTTGCCAAGATCAACGACAACATCCTGACTAAGGAGTTATGACACCTCTGACACAGTCGTATCTCTGTCATAACTATTTAGTCGATGGGCAGCGCCATCACATGTCATTTATTGGGTAGACTATGGCTGGCAAAAAAGGACAATAAATCCTCCAACTATGATTTTTCTACACATTCACTTAAACAGTGAATTATCGTTTTTTGTATTTGATAATCTCATGAAAATATGCCATGTTTGTATTTAAGGATTTTCCCACTTAAATAAACTGATTATACGCCTTTATTTCCACATTGTAAACTCGTCGAAGGGATATGTATTTTGCCACGGCAGGC
The DNA here is from genome assembly GCF_000002235.5 of Strongylocentrotus purpuratus. Lineage (NCBI taxonomy): Eukaryota > Metazoa > Echinodermata > Echinoidea > Camarodonta > Strongylocentrotidae > Strongylocentrotus > Strongylocentrotus purpuratus. The sequence continues at coordinate 4,744,753 of NW_022145597.1, forward strand.
AAGCCATAGTTTGAAGTGTATTCTTTAGTTTTCAGACCCATATTAATTTCGAGATGAATTTTATTTTCAATTATGCAAAGTGAATGGTTTAAACATATGTTTTAACGTTTGAAATATTGAAGTTTTGTAATTTTTATATTGTGCTGACGCCAAAAATATTGAACACAAATTTCATTACATCGTATTTTTTCAAAGGATAATATAAGGGTGTATTTTTATAAACTATTAAATGAAAATATTCGGGGGGTGCCCATCTCAACAACAAAACTGATTCACTGGTCATGTAATGAAAAACTCACAATTATATTTTACAAGTACTTCAATTGTTTAATCTACACAAATTTGGAAGTATATTGGATCTCTTATTTCTTGGTATCATTTTTAATCTTTTTTTATTACTAATTCATTTAAATAATTGCATTTTCCCTAATATTAATTTTGTAATAATCTGGTGGTATTGCGACTAAGGCTAATTCTCGGCTCCTCTTCTCGCCGATAATATCGATCTCACGAGATACTAGCTAGTAAGCTCTTCGTGAAACGGTTTAGGAAGATCAGAGACATCTCCGTAGTTGGCGGATAAAGTTATGACTGTCTTGTCGTTGGTTTCTAGGAACGAGCCCCAGATTGCAGACCACAAATGTCGCTGACCGAAAGTCTTATTGGTCGCTAAAAGAAGCCCAATCGAAATTTCGCCGACGTGTTAAAAGAATGGTGATGCATGCAGCGTTCCACGAAACCGACATAGTATAAAAAGGGGCACATATATCATGCAGAGGAGAGAAGTGGCACCTTTAGAAGGGGAAGGGGCACTTATCAAAAATTAAAAGGGCACTTGATAAAGTAAAAATGGGCACCTTTCAGATTTGAATAGGGGCAATCATCATAGGTAAAGGGTGGTTATAGGCACTTACAGGCGCGTACACAGGGGGGGGGGGGGTGGGTTGGGGGGTTAACCCCCCCCCCTTAGATTTTTTTTTTCTTATTTAGTTTTTATTTATTAAAAAAGATATTAAAAAAATATATAAATAAAATGGCTGACCTAAAAAAGCTGACCTTACCCCCCCCCCCCCCCCCCCCCCAAACGAAGCAAAATGTCAAATTTTCAAATTTCGAGACCAATTAATTTCTTACTTTAGCTCAAAAATCATGCGGATTGTTTTGTGACAATACGTGTAAATATTATCAAATTTGTCAGTCTTGTTAGAAAGTTTACTAACTAGCTGCCTCTCATTTATGTAAATATTCATGATATGTTGTTTTATTGTCTGGAAGGACGGAGTAGATTTTTGTATTCGAGAAAAATAATATTTTTGTTTAGTCAAAATTATTAAAGTTTAAAGCATCATTTCGTTTCTCAATGAAACCAAACAAAACATGTATAAAGACAGTTTTTATTCTACAGTTCTTTTTTTTGGGGGGGTTGGGTGTTGGGGAGGGGGTGTTTTTTGGGGGGAGAGGTTGTTTATTTTGGGGGAGAGGTGTTTTTTTGGGGGGAGAGGGTTTTTTTTTGGGGGGGAGGGGGGGGGGTTTTGCACATTTTTTATTATCATGTTCTCATATGTATAGTATTACCATTATATTATTATTAATATGTTTTGCTCTCAGTCCTCGTTTATTATATTCAAGATTTCTTTTTCTGAAGTTTTATGATATTCATTTGTACATGTATTCAAATATGTTATTCAAAGATTTATTTACTCCAAAAAAAAGGAAAAATAAATACGTGTATATATTCCTGGATTTATCTGGGATCCTACTGTATAATGTACAGTATTTCCTATGTTCTATCAGCCTTGTATAATTATTTCAATTCATCTCATTTATGATATCTTATTCTATGTCATCATAAACAGCATTATGACTGTTTCAATTTATCTTATTTGTGAATCTTATTTATGTCATGGTAAAACTCACTCCAGCCTCAACAGTGATATTGTAAAGCAATGTTTATAAACAGCATCATAACTGTTTCAATTCATCTCATTTATGTCATCATAAACAGCATTATGACTGTTTCAATTCATCTTATTTATGTCATCTTATTTATGTCATCATGGTAAAAGTCACTTCAGCCTCAACAATGATATTTTAAAGCAATGTTTATAAACAGCATTATAACTTTTGTGATACAATACCTTATTTTGAAAACAGAGGGAAAATCACAACTAATGAAGTCTACTAAATGTAATATATTTGTCTGCCTTCTACTGATATACACGTACTCATAAATAGATCAAGTGATATAGTGTTAGGGAAAACTATTGCATTATCGATGTACTCAAAGGTTACATTTTTTTAATGTTTTCATGACAGAAAAAGTGCAAGAGTTTACTATTAGCCTGATAAGGAGATCGATGTTTGAATAATTAAAGATCAATGTGATAGAACATAAAACTTACTTCTTCACATCACAGAATATAGGTATGGGTTTGTAAAGGAAAATTATTTACTCAAATTTTGCCTAGAAGATGAAAATTTGGACTGCCTGGTATACTTTGCCATCATTCAAACTGGTCATGTCACAGGGCCTGCCTATTTTTTAATGCAAGATGGTGACTCGTTTCAACATCTGAGATGTACACCTTCCGTTTGAGAACAATAATAAAAGGAATGATTTTAAAAGCACAAGATCTGTCTTGGTGGAAAAGTCAGAAGACAGAAAATCAAATGGTCTAAGCCAGAATCAAGTGCTTCATGATCACTGTGTATACTTTTTAGTGGGATTTAATGAGTAACACAATGTAGCTTGTGTGGGTCCAACTTCGTGGTGGATATATGGACCACTCCGTGGCAAAATGGACCCCACTGATATGATCATGTAGCAATAACTTATGTGTGGGACCAACATTGCATAGTACTAGTACACACAACTATACCAAACTATCCCAAAGATGGTTTTAATCATGGAGTAATTAATGCACATGTGATAACTGAGCTGTTATGGCCAGATTTTCAGCATGTAACGAGATATATACACCGTATCCCTATATTATGCAATAAATCAAGGGATTTTTCTAGCTCTTCAGAATTGTGCACAAAGTTAACCAGGAACAAGCCCAAATTCTAGTAATATAGTCTATAAAAGATTGCAATCTCAGTGTTATCAATTTAGGAGCATAGTGGTGTACATATTATAAATATATTCGGATATACCTTCACAGCATCATATACCTTCTCTATATCACTTGATCTACGCCTATGAGTATAGAGTATAGCAATTGAAGAAATAATCATTGTGATAATAATTTTTTTTTCTCAAAGTAGACATGTTGGCAGATAATAGATCAACTGTTCTAGGTTTTGTTTACATCGTACTAAATTCATAAACATTATTTTGCAAAAAAATCATCTATTTACCCTAGGTGCAACATTTTCTTTCCCTCTGTCGAGTTTCCTCTTTATTTGGTATCTTTCTCTGAGTGTTCGTTTATCATCATGTATGTATCGAATTGTTAAATTATTTTATTGATGGTTTATACAAAAAATTACCAAATGAAGATTGTTTTTATGATTTCTGTATAGAATTTTGCTAAAACTCGTTAAATGCATTTACATGTATTTTGTTATTCTGTTATACTGATGGCATCTATTATGTCATCATTTATGCATGTCTTATAATACTGATTCTATTATTATTATTATATATATAAATATATAAATATATAAATATATAAATATATAAATATATAAATATATGTATACATTCTTTTTGCCAGTGCAGATTAGTTTTCTGTTTTTGGTGGTGTTTTGTGTTTTGCGGATAATACTGAGAATATCTACTGTACATGCGCGTTTAGCGCGGGTGTTTTGTTGATGTTCTTTTTATCCATGAATCCTTGGTTTGAGTCTGACCTTATGAGATGTTTGGTTGTTAAGAGCTGCTGACTGCGTATTGGGATAGGGCGGGTCTAGGCGGGGTATAGGCAGAACAGCCAACTACAGCCTGTCGGAAGTGAAAATGAAATTGATGAATTCTATATCAAAGGAAAGCTTACAAGCCATAGATTACAAAATACCAATTATATGCTACTTAAAATAAAATAATAATATGGTTATTTATATAGCGCCGGTATCCGCCTGTCAGACGAGTAACAGCTCTTTAAAAACTCTAAATCTAAAGATTTGGATATCGGGAGTTGTTGACCTAAAAACTAGCTATCGAATTGATGACATGAATGAATGAATACAAAACAAAAATGCTACAAAGAAAAAATCGTATGTGGAGTACGCATATTCACAATGACTTTACATTCATTAAGCACGACTCATCGCATCAGCTATATAGGCGGATCACACGTAATTATTATGCCGTCACTGTAACTCCGGCAAATTTGACTCCCCTTGACCTGCAATTCGGAGAGGTGCAGAAAATAAGGATTTAATTCGCTTTTGTGCAATACTGAACGGGGGAATATTTTGTTCTTTCGGTTTTCCATTGATAAAAAGTTGTATTTTCATCGGATAGGGTCCTTAACGTACATTCATCTTCAAGCAAGGAAAGTTAAGTGAACGAGAGAGAATCAAGGACCGTTTCCACTACAGTGTGAGTCACAAAAAGTTTACACCTAGAAAATTGCTAATTATTTTTAAGATCATCTATGAACAGTAAATTATTATACATCTTATGAAAGAGTGTTTTATCCCAAATCATTTGGTATCAGTTTTTTTGTGGTATGTGTTCACGCTTGGATGAACAGGAGGCATTGTTTGCGAGAGTGCAAAAATCGACTTGCGCCAAAGTTGCTCATGTGATGTTTGAATAAAACAATTGGGATTGGGAAATTAAATCGGTTTTTGCAGATCCAAATAACATCCCTAACAAAATTAATCATGCCACACATATCAAGTATCGAATATCAAAGAACATTTGTGCGCGTGTGTGTGTGCGTGTGTGACTTTGCTTCTGCAAAAAGCATATGCAATGCATTTCATTTGATACATTCAATTCATTCTCTCACTCCGCTAATCCTAACATAATACATTTTGTAGGCATCACTTTGGCGCAAGTCGATTTTTGCACTCTCGTAAACAATGCCCCCTGTTCATCCAAGCGTGGAAATATACCACACAAAAATGATACCAAATGATTTGGGGTAAAACACTCTTTCATGAGATGTATTATAATTTACTGTTCATAGATGAGTTTTATAATAATTAGCAAGTCTCTAGGTGTAAACTTTTTTTTAATCACACGGTAGATCTATAAATAATTTCTTAGAAAATGTTGAAGGGGGAGGGGTCAAAGTGGGCACATGTCTTTGCTTAAATAATCAAAATGTTGCTATTCTCTATTTAGTGGTGTCGTCAGGGAGGGGGGGGGCTGAAACACAATTATACATGCACAGCCCCCCCCCCCCCCCCCCATGAAAACAAGATGTTTTAAGGACGATCCACCCTTTGTTAAAGGTTTTGTAAGAATTAAAACAGAAAAATCAGAGAACAGAATGGCGAAAGTATGAAATAAAGTAGACCAATAATAGTTATGAATGTTGAAATACGAGATCACTAAACCTGTGCGAAACTCAAATGAGTATTTTTTTTCAGTGGATTATGAGGTATTCATGGACAACTTTCCCGTTAATAATTTTTGTTTTTCTACAAAGTATATTTTCTCCCTTTTGACACTACTAAAAAGAAATAATAATAATAATAATATTAATAATAATAATAGCCTAATAGTCCACTCCAAATTTTATTAAACCGAAACGGAAATTCTTTTTGCCCAATTGATCGTGAGCCCGGCAGCCACTGAGCAGCGCCAGATCGATTATCATAGGTCCTCTAGAAGTAATAGACCTTCTTTTTTTTTATTTGTGTGTGTATTGGAACAGATTTTTGGGGAAAGTTGTATGGCATAGCAATACATCACTGTGACATTACCGATTCGGCAAATTTGAAGTTTATCTATACGGCTAATTGAAAAAAACTTTGATAATTTCATAAATTGTTACATTTTGTCTTTCTTTTAAATTTTCCCAATTTTCTTATCTGATGTCTCAATTTCTGCTATATTGAAATGAAAAAATTGTTCTTGTACTGAGACAAACCTAACCTCATAACAATATTTACTGTCCAAGTTTAAATACTATGCTCATCGAAACCATCGGGAAGATCAAATAAGATGAAGTTACTAATTGTTTTCTTCCAATCATTGTAATTTGTAAGAACAGTGTGCCCGCCTCCCCGCACTCTGATAAATAGCTATAGGGCCATTGTAATAAAAAGTACGAGAGAAAATAAGTTTGCAATTCATTAGGCCTGAGATAGGCATATACAGTATCTAGCCTTGGTGCAAGTAGGGCCATGTCCACCCCCATCTGTACATTCACTACAAAAAAGGTAATCCACTGTGTTATTTTGTACGTCACCCCCACCCCCCCCCCCCCCCCCCCCGTTTAAAAATCTGGTTATCCCACTGACCTCGCATAACATATTGTCCATCTTTTACACAAGTGTTCAATGAGATTATAGATGAACAAAATAATGCACAAATAGATTATTTTCAACAATATTTTTGTTAGGCCAAATATATGAAGTAGATATATTTAGGCGCATGCTCACTTGGCTAAATGAGAAGCCCGATATCTCAGGCAAATACAAATGCTGTTTGCTGTTAGCATGCGTGACCAAGAAAACGAGCATAAAGGGGTGTTTTTTTTTAGATGGGAAGCGGTCCGCGCCGCGCGGTGTTGGGTCATTTTTGGAGGGTACTTTTTCTAGCCCTCAAACGAGATTTGGGGGGGGGCGGTAGCAATTGCCCATTGGCGAGCCTGTCGTCCGCCACCTGCACCTGCCGCCTTGCTAGTTGGTTATAGGCGCTCTGTCAGCTCTGTGGACGACGGCCGCGAGAGGTAGCTTTAAAATATTTAGCGCGAGTTGGTAGCATGTTGCATGCACCAATAGGGTCTTATTAAATTATAATGCATAGTAGAATACTAATCGTTCGTTGTACATGGTGTACTTTTTGTAAACACTACATGTACGTTTCATAAAATAGATAAAATTGTAGATGTACTTATTTTTTTCCAAAAAAGGGACTTATGATGGCTGTGCATTAACCCTAATAAGGCCGGGCTATTTGAGGTCTTAGTATGGCCGGGGGGGGGGCATTATGCCCCCCCTTAAGATCTCGACCGCGAAGCGGCCAATCGCCGCGAAAATTTGCACGCATGTCAAATGAAGTATATAGAATAATATGATTATTTCAATTTCTTGAAAAATTCACTCATTTGCATATTTATGGTAATTTATGCAAATAAAGTCATAAAACTCACATTTTTACCCATAAATCATATATTATTCATCATTAGGCATTTTTTTTCACTACATATATTCATTAGACCATTCTGAATAATAATACAACAACACAATTTGGAAGAGCCAGTTTATTCCTTATGTTATCCCTTGTTTTGATAATTTCTTATGTATTTTATTGTTTTTTTAACTAATGTATTTCATTGTTTTTGTTGTTTTATTTCATTTCTTACTACAATTCAACTATTTTGACACCCAAATCAACCACCTAAACTTTAAACCCAATAACCCATGTTTGATCTGTTTTTAGGAAAAATGACTTTTCCATATGTTTTGTACACAAATCACGAAAATGAGCGATTTTCGGGCTGACATGCAAAGACAAAAGGTCACGTGACCTTGTAACCGTAGGTCCGATTTTCAAAAAAAATCTATTAAAAGTTGCGCAAGACTCGAAAGAAAAAAGTCAGCGAGTGGCGGGGCGCCATCCATATGCGTTCTCGAGCAATCAGAAAAATCGTGGAGGGGAGGGGGCCATAATGGCCCCCCCCCCCCCCCCCCGGCCTTATTAGGGTTAAACCCTTTTGTTTCAGGTTGGTGTTATTGCTCTTCTCTGGAAATAAACGTTTACATTATGAATTTTACATCACAAGTACAATTTGATTTATTTTACATTGTCAACAACTTCAATGGTAATCTCTATCGCACTTCAAATTGCTAAAGGGGTTACAATTTAACAATACTTGTTTAGGATGGAGCACAAATTCTTTTTTTAAATCAAAACCCCCTTCCCCTTCTTAAGCAAAAACATATTTATATATATATATGTCCTTTTTTTAGGGGGGTTAGCGCGAACCCCCGAACCCCTAGTTTTTACGGGGGTGGTACACTTTTTTGAAATACCCGTGTAGGGTGCGAGTTCGGGGAAAAAACCCGCGAAATCTTCGTATAGGTGGTGTCTGGAAAAACCTGTGGTCACGCATGCTTACAGTATTTCTACATGATTGAGACCCCCGTGATGATAGGTTAAACTAATCCTCGACACATCGTTATTGTCTTTGATATATGCCTAAAACTTATTTCCTTTCCTACAGGCTACAGGGTCAATTGGAATTTTGGTACCTTTATCTTCTCTTTTAGACGATGTGCTCTAGCTCCTGGTGGCATGGTTCGGTAGAAGGTCCTCAAGCTCTCGTTTGCATAATGAGTACTATATTATGAGCTGAACTGAGAGTATATAAGTATCTACGTCTGTTTGGTTGATACAGGGAGTTAGAATGGATTGTTGATGTTCTCTTCCAGGACGCCTTTGCTTGAGTGTTGTCTTGTGAGATATTTTGTTGCTTTGAGTTGCTGACTGCGTGCCTGCGGGAGGTAGCCGCTAGGTCATCAGTAGGGGGTATAGGCAGGAACAACCAGCTGGAATGAACTGATATTTTTATTAAAAAAGCGACGGGGGGGGGGGAGGCTGCCAGATTCCCGTCGGACAAGCAAGCAAGAAAGCAAATGGGGGTACATTTTTTTAGCCAAACTTCTCAGATCAGAAAAATAAAAAAAAATAAAACAAAATTAAATCAAACGGCCACCGAAACAAAACAATTATGACGAAACTGAAAACAAACGAACAAAAGAGCTAGCTAGAAACACACATAAGGTATACCCTCTTCGACAATTACCCCTTGAAAACAAAATCTGCTTTTCTTAAAACCAACTTCAATGAACAAGGGTTAACTTTCCTTGGGGATGGGGGTAATTGTCCGGGGGTAATTGTCCTGTGGGGGGGGGTAGTTTTTCCGGGGGTGATTGTCCAAGGGGTAATTCTCCTGATACGACTTTTGGGAATCTGTTTTTTGTTTGTTTTTTGTAACCTCTATTTTAAAGACTAGGCTTACTGCCCTGGGTAGTGAACGAAACTATAAAAACGAGGTCGTCCCCCGCCTAGCTATATAGGCAAGCTTAATTGGAAGAAACCATCATAGATGAAGCACGCCATCTAGCGATGATCTTTGCTAGTGTTGTACGTATTTTTTATTATTTATTTATTCATTCGTTTTATTTAGACGGGGTAACTCTTTCAGTATTCCAACTGTTTTCCTGAGAGGCACTGTACACAGGGGGAGGGGGTTTGGGGGGTTAAACCCTCCCCTTTGGTATTTTTCTGTGTGTAAACCCCCACTAAACCCCCCTAAACCCCCCCCCCTTTGGATTAAAAAAAAAATGTATTAAAAAAAAAAAAAAAATCCCATGGTCGACCTAAAGAAGCTGACCTTACCCCCCCCCCCCCCCCCAAAGGAGCAAAATGTCAAATTTCCAAATTTCGAGACAAAAAAAAAAAAAAAAAATAAGTGTCCTCTTACAATTTGTTTCAGTGATACGTAATTATACCCTACTTACCTTGACGTTTTTCGATAGCCGGGCTAACTAGCCTTTTCCCATAGGCCTATATTTAATGAACAGTCGCTATGACGAGATTACATCCATTCGGCACTCGCAAAATAAAAAATCGTTTCAATAATCGAAATATCTTTTTAGATTTCGAGGGTATTATAAAATGAGGTAAATAATACCTTAAGTACCGAAATGTAGTCCTAGTGAGTGGGGACAATTTATTGTGTATTTTTTAAACTGAATTCATGCGAGTTTAGTAAATACTTTTAGTTAACATTTAGATAAACTCCAAAAGCCCATTAATAAATCACCAATCGCATGATTTTGGGATCACGTTTTGAACAAAATTAACTTATTTTCCAAGGATTTTTGTTTTCCGTTGACAATTTTTGATAGTGAATTTATCTTATTTTGCGTCAATTTTGGCGGCAATTTAAGAACAATTTGAAAAAATGGCCCATTAATATAACTAATTTTCGGCGTACGTCCCAGGACTAAATTGGCGATGCCCAGGAGGCGAATTTATCACTCGTACTCATTTCTTTTCTGCTATATACAGGACGCAGATCGAATCATCCCAATTCGATAATAATTGTTTAATGCACCCCGGCCGTACAACAGATTTCAGTCCCTTTTGCAGCCAACATCAAATTCTGTAGAACTTTGCAGGAACTATGAATATGTCATGTATATCTGTTAAATTTAAACGTAAGCGGTGTCAGCATAATTTTTATTCAAATTATGCAAGGAAACCCGATTACTTGCTAGACTTCACTGTCAGACACTGTTGAGTGACTGATTGGCTTGTTTTCTTCTGTGGTAATAACATACATAAAATGAGCTGTAAAGGGTACATGAGCATTTGTCTACATCAATAACCCACTTCTTGTAATGGCCAAAATTAAACTGATTGAATCTTTGCGCAGCATAAAACGTACGACCATTCGGTACAATCAGTGGCGTACCTGGGGTACTGCGTCAGGGGGGGCAAGCGACCGAAACAAACAAAAAAGGCGATGCTAATTTTCACTTCTGGCGAGCGAGCGAGCAAAAAAAAATCTTTAAGTAACGTTTGGTATATAAACTGGTATTGTTGCAAGTTGGGGTGGGAACATTCACTTGTTAGCGACGTTAATTTCATTTTTTTGCAAACGAGCGTAGCGAGCAAGAAAAAAATCACTCTTTTTTTAATAATTGCCACTTAAACTTGGTTCAATTGTCCCATGCAGGGCGCGGGAACAATATTGTGTTTATGGTGATTTCATACCCATTTTAGCTAGCGAGCCTAAATACATCTTTCTCTCAATGAATTGCTACATAAAATTTGTTTCATTGTTGCAGGTCGGGGGCGGGCACAATCGTGTTTAAGGCAATGTCAATCCCATTTTGGCGGGAAGGCAACCCCCTACATTTCTCTTTTTAATGATATTGTAGCAGGTTAGTGGTGCGCACATAATTCCACGAGCTAGCGAAAAAAAAATCACTTCTCGTTTATAGGGAAAATGCGGTACATAAAACTTAGGTTCATTGTTCCATGTCAGGGACGTGATTATTAATAGCGGTGTTATTTCTATTTTGGCGAGCGAGCGTAGCGAGCGAGCAAAAAAAATCACTTCTCTTTTGTAGGGAAAATATGGTACATAAACTTGGGTTCATTGTTCCATGTCAGGGACGTGATTATTAAAAGCGGTGTTATTTCTATTTTGGCGAGCGAGCGTAGCGAGCGAGCAAAAAAATCACTTCTCTTTTATAGGGAAAATATGGTACATAAACTTGGGTTCATTGTTCCATGTCAGGGACGTGATTATTAAAAGCGGTGTTATTTCTATTTTGGCGAGCGAGCGTAGCGAGCGAGCAAAAGAATCACTTCTCTTTTATAGGGAAAATATTGTACATAAACTTGGGTTCATTGTTCCATGTCAGGGACGTGATTATTAAAAGCGGTGTTATTTCTATTTTGGCGAGCGAGCGTAGCGAGCGAGCAAAATTTTTGTAATGATAATTGGTTCATAAATTTCACATTTTTTTTGTTGCAGGGCAGGGCTTACACAATCATGTCTAAGGTGATATTAATTCCGTTTTGGCGAGCACGAGCACACCAAAACTTCTTTGAATAACGTTTGGTACATAATTATTAACTGGTTGTTGCAGGTTGGGGCGGGCACGTTAGCGGTGTCAATTCCATTTTGGTGAGCGAGCATAGCGAGCAAGCAAAACAAAATTCTCTTTTAATAGAAATTAATAAATAAACTAGTTTTTATTGGTGCAGGTCAGAATGGACGCAATCGCGTTTAACGCGATTCAATTCCTTTTTGGCGAGAGGGCGTAAAAACTCTTCCATTTTTAATGATATTGTTGCAGGTCAAGGGTGGGCACAAATGTTTCCAAAGCAATATCTATTCATTTTATTCGCGAGCAAGTGTAGCGAGCGAGAAAAATGAATTACTCTCTTTTAGTAACATTTGGTACATACACTGTGTGTTATTGTTGCCATGGTTGCAGGTCGGGGCCCGTCGGGGCAGGCACAATTGTATTCTAGGCAATGCTAATCCTTTTCTTTTTTTCAGGGGGACGGGCAAGTGAAAACATTTAATACAAAATAGGCTAGCAAGCAGTTCGCGCCAGCGAAGAGTTTCGAATTTGTTATATCACTTATATTTTCATATTTTCATTTGTCTAAATTTTTCAGGGCCGTATGCGGAATATTTTTCTGGTGGGGGAGGGGGGAAAGATGCGTTAAAAGTTTTCGAAGAATCTCAAAAGCAAAAGGAGTGAAGGGAGTTCGAGCGACCGAACTGGTCATGAGGGTACTTTTGCATTTTCAAAAGTAGAATTGAAGGATTTGGTATAGGCCTACACTACATTTGCAGGAAAAAAACTGTACGTTTTCAAAATATCTGGGGTCAACTGCCCCCCCCCCCCCTGGTGCGTACGGCCATGGTCTTTTTTTTTTTTAATTTCCCCATTTTTTTCCTTTCCTTTTCTTTTCCCTTTTTTTTCCTTTTCTCTTCTTCTTCCTTTTTTCTTTCCTTTTCCTTTTTTTCCTTTTTTTCTTTTTCTCTCCTTTTTTTCTTCCCTTTTCTTTTTTTTCCTTTTTCTTTCCTTTCCTTTTTTTTCTTTTCTTTCCCCTTTTTCTTTTTTTCCCCTGGAGCCCGTCAGGGGGGGCACTCTGCCCCCCTGCCCCCCCATAGGTACGCCAGTGGGTACAATGTTCTGAATTACTTACTGGCTCTATACTGGCTCTATAGCTCTTAAGTCGGTTCGACAACTAATAGTCGTTATTTTCCCACAAAGACATTTGCAAGCCCCCCCCCCCCCCCAACCTCCCTTTTAGGGAAGTTTTAAATTAGTGTTATCTTTCAAATGCCGTTGGAATTTACCTTTTCATTTGTTGGGCTGCAAATGGGACATAGTACCTTTAAGACTTATCATGTTGTCCCCACGTTACTGATTCACATATATTATAATCTGTTTAGGACAGGTTTCGAGCAATCTCTCTCCTTATTTTTTATCACGTTCTTTTTCACTTTCCTTCATCTCTCCCCTCTCTCTCACCTCTTGTTTAAAACCTTAATAGGAGAATCAACTCTCCATCCAATTGACTTTAGGTTGAAGCAATAAATTCGAGAAAGAGGTTAGTTAGCCTATATAGCTTTAACAAATATTTTTTTTTTAATAAAAAATAAAAAATATAAACAATTCAGAAAACCACTTATTTTCAAATGTCATAAATATTTGATATTGTTACTGCTGTTCATATTACACACTCAATTCAAATCGGAGAATTGTAGATGCAACTGAAAGAAACCAAATCGAAATTTTAGTCGATAAATCGATCTATCGGCCGAGCAACCGCCCATGCACTTATATCATAATCGAATAACAAGTTCGGAAATTTGAGATAAAATATATTTCATGATCTCAGCTTTCAAACAATAATTTTCTTGTTGCAAATCCTTTTCAATGATTTCTGCTATTTCACTCAATCTATTCCAAAGGTTGGATTGCTTTCACATCGTATAAAATAAAAAAGAATGCGGACCTGCGAAAATGACACGCAAATCATATAGATGAAATTACTAATGACGTAATTTATTCACAATCCCGTTTGATTACAATCACAGCACCATGTTACATCGGGAGGTATACGACAATTCATTGTATATAACAACGCATATTAATATCATAAACATTTTAGCAGGGAATTATTACAACATGTATATGATTTATAGACAAATGACATTAATAAAATAGAATTTACATTTTTGTTGCATCACTATGACACAACATACAATATTCACCAAAGTAAATGACAATACACCATATAACCGGGAATAATTATTACCAAACATCTCACGTTTACCAATTCCATAATACATCCCTATTCCTTATAACATTCAGATGAATATATTTGCCCAGGTTGGTAACTAAAGGGATTATGGATAAGTCTTAGGAATCAAATGCTCTTAAGTAAAGAACCGAGAAGGCCGGTTGATTGCTAATACTCGCATGACTTTTTTCTTAATAATTGAATACATTTTGGTACACAGTGAAACCTGTATATAAAGGCCGCTCTAGGGAAGCATGAAAAGTGGTCTTTACAGGCAGATGGTGTTTATGTAAAGGTTCTTTTAGTACAGGCTTCAATAATAATAATAATAATAATAGTTCGTTCTTATATAGGGCATTTCAGGACCACTGACCCTCTCAAAGCGCTGTACAGTTTACCCCTATCATCGCATTCAGGCTTACCTGCACATAAAGTATGCACATTCTCCACTCCCTGGGGAGCATTCCAGCCAGGCGTCATTTTCACAAGCGCACACTTGCTCATCTAACCACATTTACGTTCGCATCCTAACGGGTACCCATTAAACACCTGGGTGGAGATGTAGATCAATGTCTTGCCAAAGGATACTAGTGCCGCGGCGGGACTAAAACCGCGGACCTTGTAATCCACAGTCCGGTGACATATCCACTGGACCACGACACCTCTACAATGAGAAACCATTTTCAGTGGAAACGAAAAATGTGGTAATTATGGACAGATGGGCTTTCTATACAGGTGGTCGCTAAAGCAGTTTTGACTGTACTAACTTCCAAGACTATTTGCTGGAATATATTAAAATTTACCGAAGATATAATAATTACGTCTCAAAGATGTGACATTCTAAAAAAAAAAGCCTGAAATTTAGGGCTCTTCAAAGGTTCGGTGTTTACAGTTGGAATGTCATTACTATTTTGAAACCCAATCGCCCCTCGATGACGAGGTTGCGTTATTACCGAGTTATAACGGTGTTCATTGCAAAGCTATAATCCATGTATATCACACATGGAAATGGGCGAAAAATCGAAACAGTGAATCAAAACTATCTTGTGATGGGACGATACAATGTACACAAATGGAGCGAGAGAAAGAGAAAGAGAGAGCGAGAGAAGGAGAGAGAAAGAGAGAGCGAGAGAAGGAGAGAGAAGGAGAGAGATGAAGAGAGACAGACAAAGACAGAGCGAACAAAATAAATAAATACAGATCAAGATTTAGGATCTGTGCCACACATGATCATTATCCACGTTGACAAGTTTGACATACAGTACAACATCAGATTTTGTAAATCGGTAATTCGGTATCTGGAATATTTCCGTAAATTATTTGATGACATATTTATCCGAGCCACATTACAGTACATAAAGTTTTAATTTTATAATATATAAACAGTAATTAGTAGTTCAATAATACCACACTGGTACAAAAAGTTCATTATCTATATCGTGGCTCGTGCTGTCACTTTGACTGAAACCTCGGTCTCTAAATATCGACTTTTGTTGCCCTGAGACTACACTAATTGGCCTCACCGCCTTCATCTTATCATTTGGAATGTCATTTTAAAAAAAGAAGAATACGTGGGCCTCGTCTAACAAAAATTTACGATTGATCAAAAGCAATAGCAAGTCCTCCAATCAATCGCAAGTCTGCAGTCTCCTATCTCTTATGCCATATAGTTGCGATTGATATCAACTCTTTGTAAGACGGGGCCCAGATGAAGCAGACCGCATTTTCTGTGGAGTTTTCACTGTGATCTTATAAGACGTATCAAACTTCAGATTCCCACGTCTTCTTGTCGACATCCATCTCCATCGGCATGTCCATTCAGAGCAACGACCTCCACGTCTCTGTCGCGTTTCGAATCTTCATTCCACTTAACCTTACTGTCCTTTCGCCTCAGTTTCTCGACCTCATCGCACTCAAACTCTTCAGGATTCATCCTCTTCTTTCGGCTAGCTTCTGCAATTGATCGTCGCTGATGGCGGTCTTCAAGTTTTTTCAGTTTTCCAAAGAGGAGGAGAGAGAAAGATGATGCGGCCAATAATGCTCCGAACAAGAAAAAAGATATGTCAAAGCTCTTGGTTCGGTCATATATCCAACCTGTAAAATAAATTATTCAAATCGGTTACGTGCCTTACATGATCACAGAAGAAGATGATTTGCATCCTATATGCTTAAAAATAAATATATTTAAATCAATTATAAGAGTCGATAGAGCAGGGAAGAGGAAATAGAGGGTTAGCTGAATTGTTCTAATGCACTTTATTGAGCTAAATAGAGTACGGGCCTTAAAATATTGTGTAGGCCAAAAGATGTTGTATTGCCCTTTGCCACCGACCCCAAAATCTTGAAATCTACGGTCGTTTTTTAGAGAAATAAAATATTAGAGCATTCAAAACTGAGAAATATCAGCCGAAAGAGGGAGGGGGGGGGGAAATCCGACCTACCGACCCATGTTTTGGCACCTAAAGGGCAATACAACACCTTTTTTTAGGCCTTATGTTCTTGATCTATTCTATATGTTCTCACTATTATAGATATAATAATCCATTATTTTAATTTGTGAAGAAGTCATTTTTTGTATCATGAACGTTCATTCGAAATCATAGCAGAAATCTCACTGCCATTATTGTGCAGTCATATCAATTCTATCATAACTTTCTGTTATTGAGCTCAATTTCCCTCATTTAAGGCTAAAAGGAGCGCCAGGAGGGTCAAACCTGACTGACATGAGCGCTATACAAGAACCCACTATTATTATTATTTATTATTAAAATGTTGAAACGCATTTGCTTTATCGTGTATGAAGCTAATACTAACCTCCAAGGACGGGTCCAATGAGACATCCGATACCCGTGAAGACCATAAGAACTCCGAAACCTCGCCCTAATTTTGCGACTCCAACAACTTCCTTTAGTACAATTGCTACCGTACAGATGTCGATGCCGCTAAAAGTACCGACCGACAACGCTACGACAATGAACCAAGAATACGTTGTCGGGACTCGAAGGAACATGGTCGAGATTCCCCAGCCAAAGATGGCGATACCAAACAACTTGGTGACGCTTATCAGTTTCCTGCCCAATAGAACAGCCGAAATTATCTTTCCGATAAGATTTCCAATACCAAAGAAAGACATCAAGAAAGACGCTGCCTGTTCGCTGATCCCTTTTTCCACCACACTAAGTACAAGATGCGTCATGATGGCAGACATGCAGAGACCAGAGAAGAATAACACGAAAACAATCAGACTGAAGCGGTAGTTTTCGATCAAGAGTGAGGCTCCAGTGACTCCTCCCAAACTCTGCAGACGAGATTGACGTCTTCTGCTCAACCTTTGGTACTCGTCACTGCAGCCATGGCCAGTGTTGTCGGTAGTTCTAGAAGCATTATTTCTATTGCTTGGTGACGTAACTTCATCCAAATCCACATCCCCGTGGTCGTTCTCCTGTTCGTTATCGTCCTCGTCTTCACTCCCTTCAAACTGAGTCATTGCATCCTTCTTTAGTGCTCCCTCTTCTGGTTGCATGTGATCACAACCATCAACTTCACGCGGGAAACTCGACAGAGGACGAAGCAACATGCCACAAACAAGGGAATTGGCCAACAATCCAGCAAGCACAAGATAAGCTCCTTTCCATCCATATTCCGATACCAGGTATTGGGTCAGGGGCGGAAGCAGGATTATACCGACGGCTGAACCCGCACTGGCTATGCTTTGAGCTATACTGTAGTACTTCGTAAAGTATTCAGCGATGCAAACTGTTATGGCGTTAAGTGTAGAGCCGTAACCAACACCTGTAAGGACCATGAACACAGAGCGAACACTTTTCAGATACTGTGAGCAAAGTTTATCTAACACTGGATGGAAATAAAATAAAACATGTTACGGTGAGGCCATAGCTTTGGATAAGACAACAACAAAAAGGAAGAGAATTTTGACAACGACTTTTGACAATGTTTATGACTGAATCAATACAAATTCTCTTATTTAGAATTTATCTCAATTGTCTATCTTGGTTACCTTATAAGAAGCAATCGGACAACATCACAACAACTATGTTTTTATAAAGGAAATTATCTGACAATGTCTTTGGATTCCCCTAAAACCTTTATCCAATCATTTCACCTGTGATATCTTATGAGAGAATAATGAGCATCGTGTGGACGGACATAACATTTATTATGTTCATAGTGGACCCCTTTTAAAACAACATTCGTGCTGATCATGGTGTTTCATCACACGCACAATTGAAAAATAAATGAAGAAAAAAAAAGAACGAATGAACGAATTACAAATATTCAGTGATAAAATGGACTCAGTAAGACCATACCTGCAAGAAGACCAGCAGACACGTACAGGACCCACGGAGAGGGCGCTACACTACTCACAAGAAGACCAATAGTACTAATGGTTCCACCGATGATGACAACAACACGAGCTCCAAGCTTGTGAATGGCTGCCCCAGAAATTGCTCCTGTGCGAAAAAATAATGGTAACTTTGCAATTAGAGTTTTGAATGCAGTGGTCCTGAAAAACATGGTTTAAAGTGTAATAATAAAAAAAGGTTTTCGATTGTACATGACTTGCACTGAACACGTGTACTCCGTTTTTCTACTTCCTCCTCTTCTTATCCCTCTCCCTGATCTTTGTTTTCCGCCATATATCTATAAAAATTACATTTGTAATAGGCTAATAATCAGCTTTCATGGGCATGATGGGTTAACCAGTCAATGTATAGATGGCTTCAAATCCCTTCAATCCGATCCCCCACGCATATGGAATAAACTAACTGCATTTTTAATAAATAGTACTTCTCTTGACTTCTTCACAATACATCTGCAAACATACACATGTACCTCTACAACTCTTCTTACATTGTTAATTGACTAAGGGACAGCGCCTTGTATCCTCAATATAAATCCAATTTTACAGTCATAAGTAACATAAGTATCATTATTATTATCATTATTGTTATTATTATTAGTAGTATTAGTATTAATATCATCTTATTATTATTAATTCACAACAGACGGCTTCACAGTCGGAAATTCAGAACAAGAAAGTAAAGCACAATATGTAGGTTCTTAGTATAAAAGACATACAAATGCGGATCAGCCATCGTCATCGAGTGGGAGACGGTTTTGACAGAATACTTTCTCACTTTCCATTCGTATACGGGTCGGCACCAGTTAAAAGCATGTCACTGTGCAGTTAGGTTTTTACCCGAGGCACTATAACCCCATATCATGTCAATACTAACATGATCGATTCGACACGGGTGGCGGGGGGGGGGGGGGGGAGGTGGTAGACTTAGTTACAGGATCAGAATTTTTTATTTTGGGGTAGAAGGCTACAAGCCAATCCCCTCCAAATCTACCTTTTTGGTATACAGCGACTGATCACTCCAGAAATATGTGAATCTAATCGCGTACATGAAGGTCCAAGTCGGTCCATCAAAACACCCTTTTTAGTTATTAAAACAAAAACATGTTGTAAGCGTTCTGTCTGTTTAACGTTTAGACTTAAACTACTACTACTACTACTACTACTACTACTACAACAACAACTACTACTATCCATTGAAGCCTCATCAGCATCAATGCTGCTCTTCTTGAGGCTCGGCAATTATTATTGAATTGAGTTGATATCTTTATTTGTACACTATTTAAAAAAAAGTTACAATACTGATTTCCATTGGGGCAGTGTGAAACAATGTAAATACATCAAATAAACATATAATTTGGGATAATAAAAAAATATATATCACCCCAGCAATTGTCAAATACTCATTTAAACCTGGGAAGAGAGTGGTAAATGTGAATAATAATTATTGTCTTGCCAAATGACGTTCATGCCAGACTGGGATTGGAGCCATGATTCACCCTTGGACTGAGAGTAAAGTGCATGAACCACTGTACCACCACACCTCTACAGACTGATTATATCAAATTTCTTCTTGATAAATCAAAATTTATATGAAGGACTTTGGCCCTCCTTCCTCTCATATAATCAATTGCATATTGAACATGTAAACCAAAGACTTTTCACCTGCAAAATGGTATGCTCCCATCTGTATGCTAAGAACAGTGCTAAGCTCAGCCGTGGAGGCTTGGAAGTGATGCTGCCAGTGGACTATGAAGACCCCTGTGCAGTTAGAGATGCCATCAACGAACATAAGACATATATGAGCTGCAACCAGGATCAACCATCGCCATCGAGTAAGAGAGGGTCGGGATAGTCCACACTTCCCCGTCATGATTGTAGGTAAGGCTACTTCTTGATTCACAACAGATGGCTTTTACAGTCTGAAAAATCAGAACAAGAAAAAATGTCATCAGTGGCGTACGCAAATTTTTTTAAAGGGGGTGTTTGAAATTTGATGGGAGCAAAGCGACATTGGGGGCCTTGCGTTTTCGTCGGGGCACAAGGAAAAACGATTCTTGTTTTTCCTTTTATTCCAGTAGTGGTGGTAGCTGAAAGAAGCATAATAAAATATTGTCTCTTCATCAACGATGCATTCCATAATGCACAGGTGGAAGGGTAAAACAAGTTATTTATCATATTCATGAAGGATCTCCATCTCTTTTATTTTTCTGATTGCGCAAAATGGCACCTCACTATGAAAAAAGGACTATTATTTTTGTTATATTATAATTTTTTTTTTTTTTTTAATTTATTTATTTATTTATTTATTTATTTTATTTTATTTATTTTTTGGTTTTGTTTGGGGGGGGGGGGTGATTATTTGTACCATATCGTACATCACTGGCGTACTGATGGGGGGGGGCTTGGGGGCAGTTGACCCCCCCCCCCCCCCCCCCCACCCAAGTTCAATTCAAATGTGGTTTATTTTTAATTCGATACCAGTGATTTACAAATCTTACTGAAATGACATGATATTCCTTTGTTTTTTCTTCTTACTTTTGCCCATTATGCCACAGGCGGAACTCCCGTTGGGGGGGGGGGGGGAAATGTGCCCCTAATTTTTCAGGTAGCCCGTAAAAGCCCCTTTTTACATCGGACATGTGCCCCTCTTCTTTTCTAAAAACTGTCCTTTTCCTCGCTTTCCATCTCTTGTGAGTACGTCATTACAGGTGCGAAAAATTTCCCTTTTCACCTCTAATATTTTAGCCCTTTCTTACTTTAACTTTTTCCTTTTTAACAAGTGTTTTTTTTTTTCGTTCGTAGTAAGAAGTTAGAACCCCTTTCCTTTCTCTTAACTGCCACTTTTCAACAATGATAAGTGCCCCTTTTATTTTGACACGTGCCCCTTTTCCTTTTTAATAAGTACAATATTTCCTTCGGATAAGTGCCCCTTTTCCTTTTTTATATGAGCCTCTCCCCCCATTTGATAAAATGGCTATATTAAAATCTGATAGGTACCTTTTTCCTTCAACATATTCCCCATTTCCATTCTCATCAGTGCCATTTTAACCTCTGATGATTGCCCTTTTAACTTTGACACGCGCACCTTTTCTTTTCTAATAACTGTTTTTCTCCCATTTAATAATTGCTTACTTTTCCTTTCTCCGTAATATGCACCCCTCATTTAAGGCGACTTGGAGAAAGAATGATGAGATGAAGGGAATAAAGATAGACAGTCGATAAACGAATACTATATATCAGAGTAGACGAAAGATCTAATGGGGGGGGGGGGGGGGGTCACAAAGACTAAGATCGACTTTAGTTTAACTTGACCTATGGCAGACCATTCATACCACTATTTACTCTATCCATTCTTCGCATTGGTTTCTAAAGGGACGACAAATCGTAGTCACAAATCCACAGAATAGTTCCTTATTGAAGGAAAAACGTTATCTAAAGATCATAGTTTTTCCCCTCTATTTTTACAACTGGTTCAAGACTTTTTAAGCGGTAAAGGGGGATATAAGAGGGGAGTGAAAGAGGGGGAGGGAGGGAGGGGAAGAGAGAGAGAGAGAGGGAGAGGGGGGGAGGGCATTGTGTAATAATTAGGTGTGAATAAGCTTGGATAAATACGATTCCTAGCTAAATGGGCAAACGGTAAAATGGTTTAACGCAGTCTCGATCGCTAGCAATGACCTGTGCGTAAGCTTGTGCGTGCATGTCTCAATCATTTCACTTGACTCCTTGATCTTACAAAATAGAATAGATTCATAGAATTGAGAAAAGTGTTTGCAGCTATAGACACATGGCCTAACGTACCAGTTTGTATTAGCGAAGGATACAAACTACATGTATCTCAAATATCTAGAAATCTTGAGAAGGCCCAGTTTTAGCAACAATTATTATATATAAATTTCTTTATTTTTTATTGAAAACAAGAATGGAATTAGCCGGGAAAGGAAGATACGTCTAAACATATTATAACGCAAGCCCCTAACTATTTTCTAAATATTGGCTTCGCTTTCCTGTGGGCTGTACGTAGAAGGAAAAACAGGATCCCAGCTCCAAGCTCCTTTATCCCGTTTCAAAGTAAGTAGGTCATCCACCATTTAATGAGTACAAGTCCGGGTACAAGTTCACCGAAATCCCATTGAGACGTGTTTCAATCCCGGCCCCCCCACTCAGGTTTCGAAATGACCGCATGCGTGTTGCCAAAATGTCCTTTTCGTAACAAAAGAAAAAGGTCGAGCCGTATTGACTTTACACACCGGACTTTTGCTGAAAAGGGGGGGGTGCAGAAAAAGGCTCGTATACAAAAGAAAAAGGTCGAGCCGTATTGACTTTACACACCGGACTTTTGCTGAAAAGGGGGGGTCGGTTGGAACACGCATATGCGTACCCTAAATAACACTGAGTGGGGGGGCCGGGGTTTCAATGGTTGTAGGCGAACTTGTATACTTAGGACGGCTTCGTGAAACGCTGCCCTAGATGCAATATGAAATAATATCAACAGTAATTTTTTTTTTTTAGGCAATGACTTTAGCCGCTGAAAGGCAAAGTTGGCCAACCTACAAAATTCTAATCTAAAGTTTAGCAATATACAAAAATTAATCGATGTACTTTCTAGCAAAAAACTGTGAATAGATGGAATGCATTCCTCATATTACAGTCAATGTTATCACAAGATGCACGGACTTGTGAGTTACAGCAAGGAGTTTGGGTTATATACCTGTATGTACATAATTTAGATGCATCTCCCTCCCCTCCCCCATCTTTACCCCCCCCCCCCCCCTTTACACCCGACCGTGCATGGTCCTGTGCGGAATCTTTAATTTTCTTGTGCTTCCACTGTCTGTGACGTCATTGTAAGAAAGCGAGGTGTCGCGATGGAAATCAGACCCAGGCAAACATCGATCGTGAATCTCACATGTAATATGTATAGAAATAAGTCTATGGCTAGGACATGTACATGTACGTAGACTCATAGAAGTCTAAAGGGTATCCATATTTTGTGTAGTATTTTGTGCTGTATGCTTATAAATTCACATTTGAATGATATTATGTGATTAAACAAATTGACAATCATGATAGGCAAATTAACAAAAGCAAGCAACCAAAAGAATAATAATCTCAATTATTTTCTACAAACCAACACCCACAAACACACACGCACGAGACGAAAAAGCGATATTGGATTTTGATTCAATATCACAATACTGACAACAGCTGGATCAATGAGAGGAAATGAGAGATTTGATGATAATCGAGAGAGATTAAACAAGCACTGGTAAAGTACATGAGAGAGAGAGAGAGAGAAAAAAAAAATATGATTATTCATACCCCTTGTGAATTTGATGTTTGTTGTGTTTTCCGTAACTCAAGAATGAAAAGTGGACTGGTTGAATTAGGGCCTATGAGGTATACTATTAGATGTTATGCTCTAATGTGTCACATTCTCAAGAAACATAAATTAGGACAAACAATTCCCACATGCTATGCACGTAAATGCACCTTTAAATGAAAATCAAAAATAGGGGGCCCACGCACTGCAAGCTGTAAAATGAAACGTTTTCAAGCATACATGTCATATTTATATTAAGCATTTGGAGATGGAAAAATCGTTCAATCGAAGGTAATCCATCACAGTGCAGAGCGGGAAACAATGGATTTTTCCAATACCCTTGATAAGTGTTAAAGGTATAGACCATTTTTGGAAACGCCCCCCTCTCAAAAATGAATGGAAGCTCTTATTACCAATCATGTGAAAGAATTTGTTTGTTTATACGTGATGATACAAATTTTGCCGGGAAACCGCCTATTAATTGATATATTTGGTAAATTATCATATCGATCCGGCCTGCATAGATATCGCAAATGCACTTCAACATTGAACACTAAGGGCATATATTTCTGTTTTTTGCGAATTTAGGTTTAAGTATTACCATCCAAACCTCTGAAGGCAATATTTAAACAACATTGAATGGATATTTTGCACCCAAAACCCTTGAACCGCAATTTTACCATTACCGGTCTATATCTTTACAAAATTAAAAGAACCTTGGTAAGGGTAAAATAATTAATTAGTTTAAATGAGTATATTATATAGGATATAAAGAGAGAGAAAGAGCGAGAGAGAGAGAGAGAGAGAGAGAGAGAGAAGGAGAAAGAGAGCTAGAAAGAGCTAGAAAGAGAGAGAGAGAGAGAGTGGGGGAGAGAGAGAGAGAGAGAGAGAAATAGGGGGCTATAGGGTAACACGTTGTTAGGCCAAGGAGTTATTAAAGGCGGAAGCTACATATATTGCTGAGGTGTATATATACGAGATGCGAGACATGGTGAGAAATAAGGTTTTCTGTTCGCAAACTCACCTTTCAAATCAGCCACTATGTGTGTTCCATCCAAACAACAGCTGCCCTGCATACAGGCATTTAGACGGCAATATACATCTTTGAATACTAAAGCATTCTACATAGCTGCCTACATGACATTCGCTGCGTAGTGTATGTACAAGCACAAATCGCTGCAGTATAGTGTCACGTGATGCAATTCAGACGCACAAATGTCTTCATTTCACCCTCAGGCCAATGATTTAGAAATAGATGAATTTGGAACCCCCAAAATAAGAAAAAACAAAAACAAGCAAACAAACGAAACGGTTTGTGCGAGATAGAAAGGAAAGCTATAAGCTTGGCAATTCACTATGATCGTGAAGTGGATAATTCTCACTGACCTCGACGTCTGCGCAGTGTACACACGTACACTGCGAAACCGCTCACAACAATAACATGTGCAGAATCGCAGGCTAACCAGACAATGCACCTGAAGAAAATCGTTGAAGCGTGGATCATAAATTCACATGGATGGACGTTCAACGTGATTCTTTCTTTGATCCAATGATAGTCACCGCCTTCTGATTATATGCATCAGTGATCGAAAACGGATGCAAAAAATGTAGCAGCCGACATTAAAAAGGTCTTATTTGAGCGCATATCAACCAATGTCCAGAACAAACCTAAACGTATAGCGCATATAACGTCTAGAGTATATAGAAGGGGGTGGGGGTTAATACATTCGTTGCTAATTCCCACTTGCCTTAAATGTGCTGAAATTCACATGAAATGTAGAATTATTATATACTTCAACGAATACGGGGTGCACAAATTCTAGCAGCCGACATTGAAAAAGGTCTTATTTGAGCGCATATCAACCAATGTCCAGAACATATATTTTCGTTAGTAGCGCATAACATGTAGAGTATATCGGTGAAGGGGGTTTCGGCCTTTAATACATTCGTCGCTTATTCCCATATGCCTTAATTTTGCTGAAACTCACATGAAATGTAGATTATTATATACTTCAGCGATTACGGGGTGCACAAATTGTAGCAGCCGACATTAAAAAGGTCTAATTTGAGCGTATATCAACCAATGTCTAGAATAAATATTTTCGTTAATAGCGAATAACGTATAGAGTATATCGGTGAATGGGGTTTCGGCCTTTAATACATTCGCCGCTAATTCCCACTTGCATTAAATGTGCTAAAACTCACATCAAAATGTAGATTATTATATACCTCATCGAATGCGGGGTGCACAAATTCCGATTGGTTATGTTTTTTTTTATAAAGACACACTCTTACTATGGACCTTTTACGGATGGACATTCAACGTGATTCTTTCTTTGATCCAATGATAGTCACCGCCTTCTGATTATATGCATCAGTGATCGAAAACGGGGTGCAAAAATGGTAGCAGCCGACATTAAAAAGGTCTTATTTGAGCGCATATCAACCAATGTCCAGAACAAACCTAAACGTTTAGCGCATATAACGTCTAGAGTATATAGAAGGGGGTGGGGGTTAATACATTCGTTGCTAATTCCCACTTGCTTTAAATGTGCTGAAATTCACATGAAATGTAGAATTATTATATACTTCAACGAATACGGGGTGCACAAATTCTAGCAGCCGACATTGAAAAAGGTCTAAGTCCTAGATAGTTTTTTAATTATTTTTATCACGGCCTTTGTACGTCTTTTGTCTTCCATTCAACTTGATACTCAATGTCTTTTTTGTAGCTGTTCATGGCATATATGTATTTTACATGTACTACTGCAGTACATTCTTGACTAACTACATGATTTCGTTTGTCTTATGTCACCATGTATTTCATACATGGAAATTTCTCCAAGAAATTCTTTATCTTACATTATAAAGAGCTTAGTAGATAGAAATAGAACTACAATTAGATAGCGAGCTGTTATCATTTTACAACTACAAAGTAAACATAACATTCCATAATTAGTTCAGTAAACACATATCATTTAATTGTACTCTGAGTTTTCCAATAGGTTTCTATTTGATCTGATTTATTTGATGCAATTTGTATGTGTTTTTCTTCATATAAATCATACCTAAAAATTAGAAGCATTACAAATGTGGAATAGTTATTGACAAGTAACAGGGTAATGTTCATTTCTTTGAAGTAAAAGGGTCATCTGAATACGAATCCGAAAAAGAGACTTACTGTGAAGTCAAGATCAATTAGAGATATACGAAGCTAATATTTCCAATATAAATTATACATATAATAATACAAACATGGGGCTACGTTGTAACTTCATTACTTTTTTTTTTATAATCCCCCACTTTGACATTAATTTGTTTGCAGTTTCATCTTATTCTGTATTTCTGCTTTTGTTTTCTTCTTTTTTTTCTTCCTTCAAATGTCTATTATGTCATTATGTGTTGAACGATTAATATGTTTATCGTGTTTATTATTTTTGTTTTTTATGGAAGGGAAATGTAGAAATCAATTCAATTTACATGAAAAATATATGTAATATAAAAGACAAAATATATTGAAAGAACTGTTGACAAACAAAATTATAAATTGTTTTATATAGAAAAAATGTTGAGAAGATGTCGTGGGCATCATGCCAGCAGCTGTTTATTCGTGCCTTCATACTTACGACATGTAGTACTGTACAGTATTCGATTTCATGTTTGTTTGATTAATGTGTACAATTAAACAATAATTTAGAAATATTAAATAAAACAAAAGTGCCTTTCGATTAAACTAAAAGTGGTGTGGTGCTGCATTATTCCTTGTTGTATCGCATTTAAGCTCTCAATGACCCCCTCCCCCTCCCTCTCTCTCTCTCTCTCTCTCTCCCTCTCTCTCTCTTTCTATCTCCCCTCCCCTCTTCCTCTCCTTCTCTGTCTCTCCTCTCTTTAATAATTATTTCTCTTTCTCTTTCTATAATTAACTATCAGGTTTTACTTTCCTCCCGTCGTCTTTTTTTCACCCTCTTTGACCCCAATCCCTCAGTCTTTAATTGACATACTTTTTTTCTCCCAACAGTCATTTTCTAGCTCTATTTCTCGGATTTCTTTCTCTCTTTCTATTTATCGGAGTTCATTCTCTTTCCCTCAACTTCTTTTGGCCCCATGGAAGACCAGCAGAAACAATATAGTTGCAGCTGAAAATGGGCTACCAGCCTTTTTTGTCCTTTTTTCTATATGATTACTTTGTGTGTATTTTATCTGATCTAATTATACGGAAATAAAAACAACAACAACCTATTTCACTCCATACTCACTCTTATGAAGGCCCAATTGTCATATTATCCACCTCATTGCATCCTCATCTCTGTCCAGTGGCGTACCTGGGGTACTCCGTCAGGGGGGGGGGGGGGGGCAAGCGATCGAAACAAAACAAAAAAGGCGATGCTAATTTTCACTTCTGGCGAACGAGCGGGCAAAAAAAATCTTTAAGTAACGTTTGGTATATAAATCGGTATTGTTGCAACTCGGGGTGGGCACATTCATTTGTTAGCCACGTTAATTTCATTTTTGCAAGCGAGCGTAGTGAGCAAGAAAAAAATCCCTTCTTTTTTAATATTTGCCACTTAAACTTGGTCCAAATTATTGTCCCATGCCGGGTGCGGGAACAATTATTTATATTGTGTTTAGGGTGATTTTATACCCATTTTAGCTAGCGAGCGAAAATACACCTTTCTCTTAATGAATTGCGATAAATAACTTGTTTCATTGTTGCAGGTCGGGGTGGGCACAATCGTGTGTAAGGCAATTTCAATCCCATTCTGGCGGGCAGGCAACCCCCCCCCCCCCTACATTTCTCTTTTTAATGATATTGTAGCAGGTCAGTGGTGGGCACAATTCCACGAGCTAGCGGGCGAAAAAATCACTTCTCTACGGTGAGAACATGGTACATAAACTTGACTTCATTGATCCATGTCAGAGATATGATTATTTAAAGCGATGTTATTTCTATTTTGGTGAGCGAGCGTAGCGAGCGAGCCAAATTTTTTTAATGATTTTTCGTTCATAAATTTCAGGGTTTTTTTGTTGCAGGTCAGGGCTTACACAATCATGTCTAAGGTAATGTTAATTCCGTTTTGGCGAGCGAGCACACCAAAACTTCTTTGAATAATGTTTGGTACATAATTATTAACTAGTAATGTTGTTGCAGGTTAGGGCGGGCACGTTAGCGATGTTAATTTCATTTTGGCGAGCGAGCGTAGCGAGCAAGAATAAAAAATCGCTTCTTTTTTTAATAATAATATTGCCAATTAAACTTGGTTCAATTGTCCTCAATGAATTGGTACGTAAACTTTGTGTCTTTGTTGCAGGTCGGGGGTGGGTACAATCGTGTTTAAGCCAATGTCAATCCCATTTTGGTGGGCAGACAAAACAAACTTAATGATGATTGGTGCATAATTTTCAGTTTTTTTGTTGCAGGTCGGGGCTTACACAATCATGTTTAAGGTGATGTTAATTCCATATTGGCGAGGGAGCGTAGCTTGCGAGCAAACCAAATTTTCTTTGATTAACGTCTGGTACATAATTATCAACTGGTAATTTGTTGTAGGTTGGGGTGAGCATGTTTGTTAGCGATGTTCATTGTAAAGACAGCGTAGCAAGAGAGGGTAAAACAAAAAACAAATCAACTCATATATCAATCACTAAAATCAATCAATTCATCAATTCTGGCGAGCGAGGAAACAATATCTCTCAAAATAACGTTCGGTACTTATTTACTGGGATTTTCGTTGCAGGCAGGGGAGCGCACATATTTTGTTAGGAATGTCACTTCCATTTTGGTGAGCGATCATAGCGATGCAAAAAAAATCAATTCTCTTTTAATAGAAATTAATACATAAACTTGTTTTTATTGGTGCAGGTCGGGATTGGCGCAATCTCGTTTAACACGATATCAATTCCTTTTTGGCGAGAGGGCGAAAAAACACTTCCATTTTTAATGATGTTGTTGCAGGTCAATTGTTTTCAAAGCAATGTCTATTTCATTTATTCGCGAGCGAGCGTAGCGAGCGAGAAAACATTAATTAGTCTCTTTTAGTAACATTTGGTACACAAACTGGGTGTTATGGTTGCCATGGTTGCAGGTCGGGTCCAGTCGGGGCAGACACAATTGTATTCTAGGCAATGCTAATCCTTTTCTTTTTTTCAGGGGGACGAGCAAGTGAAAATAATTAATACAAAATAGGCTAGCAAGCAGCTCGCGCCAGCGAAGAGTGTCGAATTTGTTATATCACTTATATTTTCCTATATTCATTTGTCTTTTTCTTTGCCGTATGCGGAATATTTTTCTGATGGGGGAGGGGGAAAGATGCATAAAAAGTTTTTGAAGAAACTCAAAAGAAGTGAAGGGAGTTCGAGCGACCAAACTGGTTATGAGGGTACTTTGCATTTTTCAAAAGTAGAATTGAAGGGATTTGGTATAGGCCTTCACTACTCACTTCACTACTCGTGAGCTTTGTTAAACATTTTTCTGTACGTTTTCAAAATATCTGGGGTCAATTCCCCCCCCCCCCCGGTGCTTTCGGCCATGGTCTTTTTTAAAATAATTTCCCCCTTTTTTTTTCTTTCCTTTTCTTTTCCCTCTTTCTTCCTTTTCTCTTCTTCTTCCTTTTTTTCCTTTTCCTTTTTTCTCTTTCTTTTCTTTTTTTTCTTTTATTTTCTCTCCCCTTTTCCTTTTTTATTTTTCTTTCCTTTCCTTTCTTTTCTTTTCTTTCCCCTTTTTTTTCTTTCTCCTTTTTTTCCTTTCCCTTCCCCCCTTTTCCTTTTTTCCCCCCTGGAGCCCGTCAGGGGGGGGGGGCACTCTGCCCCCCTTGCCCCCCCCCCCTCAGGTACGCCAGTGTCTCTGTCCCCATCCCTCTCCCAACCCACCCCCCCCCTCCTCTCTCTCTCTCTCTCTCTCTCTCTCTCTTTATCCCTATCTCTCTATTTATCTATCTTTATCTGTCTAT
Source organism: Strongylocentrotus purpuratus (assembly GCF_000002235.5). NCBI lineage: Eukaryota > Metazoa > Echinodermata > Echinoidea > Camarodonta > Strongylocentrotidae > Strongylocentrotus > Strongylocentrotus purpuratus. Next base: position 4,775,379 of record NW_022145597.1, read on the forward strand.
GTATCCTCCTTTCTCTCATCTGGTATGTGTATTGTTCGACAACCACCTCACTTGGGCAACGTATTCTGCTGAGGGGCAGAATGGCGGGTACTCATACAATTGTACAAACTTATACTGTTAGCCGCAGCTTCGCTCTCAGTTTACGTATAATATTGATCAAATTTAATACAATACAATACAATTTGTGTCATTTGGACTTTGACTCCCATCCATCAAGTTAATTGAGGGTTTGTATCAATGGTTCTACATATATATCACAGCCGACCTTTCTCGATCATGCATGGAGGGCCTTTGCCTCCTTTGTCGCATTATTTATGAAGGACAATAGTTTTTGCTTTGCGGGAATGCCCTTGAGGGAATCATTATTACAGCATGATTGAGGCAACAATTCTGAGTCCACCGTTGCATGTTTGGCAAAATGCAAGATGGACGTTCATGATGTCCTCCATCGGTATACAAGTATGAAAAGTATAAAAGTATACATGTATACTGTCCTCAAGAGTTTCTTTTGACATAATCGAAGCGAAAGTTTCAAAACTAATATGAATCTATACAAAAATAGCTGAGATCGGCAGGATTCTATCATTATTATGATTATCATTAATCATTTGTTTCTTACGTTAAGATCAGTCTCTCTTCATCGTTAAAAGAAACTTTTTCCAGAAATGTCCATGCGACGCAATTAATTCTTGAAACAATATTAAAGTCTTTATTGTTCCATCGTTTACGTTTCTGGTTCAAATACTGCCGTGACGTAATCGGTATCGTACCCTACATTGGCAAGGTATTCTTTTCCATGCTTGATGCTTTCATGTTGCGCTGTCTTCAGGTTATATCCAATCTTAATCAACCAATCCAAAATATCAGAAAAATCCACCATGTTCCCCATCGCATTCGTGCTGTACCTGTGTTGAACGGAAAACATAAGATATTTTGGCGGGGATTCCCGTGTCAGTAGTTTCTCAGCCCCGGCGATGACAGCTGGTTCATAACCTCGCACATCAATGTGTAAGATCCATACTGGTAGTTCCTTCATGACGTCATCCAGCCTGTTGATGGGGATTTCCCCGTTTTTGCAATACAAGGGACTTTTTGGATCTACCAAGCGAAGAGAAATATGAGAGGAAAAACAAAATGCATTCAGTGAAATATTTAACTGCTTATTTGGTGAATAGATTGACGTTTAAGAAAATGCAATAAAGGATAAGCCTATATACAAGCAACAAAGCCAATATTCGTATATCATACCTGAAGAAAAAAAACATTTCTGTTCCCTCAAAAATTAAATTTCTTATAATTTCAGACAAGTACAACGTTACAAATACAAAAGCTTTGGAAGAAGTTCAGTTCCATATACATCGCCGTATCTTGTCTAATTAGAAATACCTTTCAGCGATAATGTTGACTATAGGCCTAGCAGACAAATAAAAAATCTCTTTCTTGCCCAAGTCACGTCTTGCTTCGCCTTCCCCTGTTTTAATTGTAAAATCAAATTATTATTACATATAGGGAGCAAGACAAGAAGAGAACATGAGCAAAGAAAGTCGGCGTGATGTACTTCTAAACGAAAAAGATAAGGCTTACTAATATAATAGATATTTCAAATTTCAGTAGAAAGGGTAAAACAATAGAAATTAGAATTATCTTTAAATTATTGACCTGTAGGAGAGCTTCCTCCAAATTCAAACAGAAGCATTGTTTTTATAAACATTTCAACTAATAGGAAACATTTCTTAAATAATCCTTCTTTCACCTAATGGTGGTATTCTAGCATTGCTGTGATCACTGGAGCTAGCAGCAATGCAAGTCTTTCCTGTCTGGTTCCCGATAGCTATGTTATAGAGAAAGATCCTGTCATCGTCCAGTTTGTTCAAAGCCACACTCTCTTGTAGGAGCTGAAAGTTCTGAAGATGCGGCTCTATGGCAACCACTCGATGTCCACAAGCAGCTACACCCATCGCTATGGTACCTAGATGATATACAGAGACAAATATTAACATCATATTGCCACGCATATTCCTAGATATTGACAGAAAATGAAATTGCCTTGTGTCATGGTATCCTTTTTATTGGGGGGAGGGGTGGTATATAGCGTACAATTGCGAACAATAGTCTGTTCAGACAGTTCAGGTATCAACACATACCTGTTGAGAACTGGTCACACCAGCAGTTCCTGTAAGGGGAGCCCCAAATAGGCCAATTAAATTGGGTCACTGCTGCTCAGATGATGTTATGTATCACTTCTCTATTAGAAAAAAGTAACTAAACATTTCTAACACATGTAACATATGACATTCGTGGAACACATAAGGTATGGAGGTATAAACTTATACTGGGGAAAGGCAACATCACATGACACAAAAGCAAAGTACATTTAAAAGCATTCAAACCTGACCCTACCAGAAGGAAATAAATTTTTAAAAATAAGAAAGTAAACGACACCAGATGCCACTGCAATGTGTTCTGGCTGTCCAGCCAGTTCATAAATCACAAGTGCTCTAGTATACCAAGTGGTTTACCTATATTTACCCTACCCATGCATGCCGCTCCTCTACAAAATGCATGATACATGTGTCTATAGTCCCCTAACAGGTAATACGACTTTTAAAACACTAAAATTGTGGTGTAGAAATATATCAAAGTGGTTGTGCACTTGGCACTTGAAGCTCTCTGACCTATCAAAGTACTGAACTGAACTTTAGCTTTGACAGAAGATCCAAAAGACCGACTTCTCGAGGGCCTTCAAAGCATATTTTTTCTTCAAACAGACATTATTGCATGCTCCTATGTCATTCGCCAACACCCAATGATTCCTACTATCTTTCCTTTCTTTTCAAATCCTTTACTCGTTCAAGAGATTTGAATAGTTCATACACCAGGTTCTGGTACTCTTGTACTCGAACCATACATAAGGCCAACTCCCTGGAAATTTCAAATCCTCATGACAAGAGTGTGTTCTCCGTGTGTTCTTATTTCCAACCAACCCCTATCAAATTTTTAGCCTCTTTGATAACGATCGATTCTTGTCATAAACTTTTCATTTTTTTTCCGACTAATTTTGTCGACTAACTGTAAAAAGATCCAGAACATTCCCGAGATCACATTCGATCTTCAATCTATTTCAAATTAATATCCCCTTGAAAGTAGCGTGTACTCCTTGTGTGAACCTACGTCATTTATTACCTTCCAAGGTTTTCTACAATCTTCTTTTCTTCAACAACATTTTAAAAACTCGCCTACGTATGCACCAACATCCACGAAGAAGGCATCCTCATGGGCATTGTTCATGAGATGACAAAGTCTTATTAATGTTTTATCCTGCCAGCCTGTCTGCCCTGATAGCAGGTGTGCTGTCTCCTGGTCTTTCTCCTTTGGATGAGTTGATAAATAGTAGCTTGGAATGCTGTGGATTATAAAGTAATATCATATAAGAATATATCTCGCAACAGCTGCTGTGTAATCTTTAAACTCATTAATTTACGCTATATTGTATAAAACATGATTTTCTGAATGATGGTTCTTTGTTAATCTGTGGCAGACGGCGTATCATCATACGCATCCATAATGTCGGTCCGTACATTAATATTTGTTATCGTTTGATGAAGACTAATTTTAAAGTGGTCGTCTTAATTTTTAGAAAGTTATAATATAGTTATCTCAAAGTTAGAGTATGTGATATGACAACGGGAAAAAAAATGATTGTAACTTAGGTAACTTCATATTTACATTGTCGACATATCCATATTATACATCAGACTGAATAACATCAAATCTACCCTTAAATACTCGGTCATTAGAGTGATGGAAATTACTAATATTTTATTTGTTGTTGTTTTTGAAAAACATTCACAGGGACGAAATTGTTTGTAACATGAAACTTACATCGGCGATATATCCATTCTGACTACATCAATATAGTCGGTAATTAGAGCGATTGTAATTCTGAATAGTTTTTTGACGTTGATAATATATATCCTCACATATCTACTTTCCGAGAAGAAAAAGAAACCCTATGACAATACCCCCGGACAATTATTCCTTGGTAACGGACCATATCAACAATGTGGTACTCGCTCTAGGGTACTTTTCCTGGAGTCGTTGTCGAGTGAAGTGGCTTCAATTGACCTGTCAAGGAATGTATGTTATGGCTTACCCTTTACTCTGTGCCTTGGCGATCACGAGAGGGCTACCTCTTTGGTTCTTCATATGCCCATCCACAAACTTATGAAGTGACTCCGGAAGTGCAACATGAGCATCAGGACACCTCGAGCAAGCTCTAGGTTGTTGATTTTTACACGGCTCATGCTCTTGCAAATCAGCCTGGTAATTTGCCAATGCACGGAATCGCTCCTCCTGCTTTTGGAGACGTTCATCGATGCGCTTCCTCCGTGCATCTGATTGTGAAAAGTAGAGTTGAACAAGGATGAGAGCCGAGAGGAATCCGATGAATACCGAATAGAAGGCGATTCGAATTTCGCGGTTCGTCCTCATGGTGTGTTTGATGACGTACAAGTCAGATATGACATCACACGAAACTCACAACAGCATGAAAGCTGAAATACAAACACAACAAACATAATTATTAAGGGACAATAGATTTTTTAAAAATGCTTCAGTATATTGAGAGGATTTGGCCTTTAACTCAGGTAATATGCTAGCTTGTACATATGTATAAGGGGTGTCTTTACAAAAATGAAGCCTTCCCTTTTGCATTTCAATTTCATGAAAAGTATGCATCAAATAGGACTAACCATCATGAACACTGTATTTTACAATATTGCTTCAATAACTCTAGAGTAACTAACAGATTTATGAAATATTGCACATAAACTTCACTGTTTTAAATCAAATGTCCGGACACACAACGTTTGGGTATATACATGGTCGGAGTATATTATTGAGAAAGGTTTATTTTTTTGTTTTTATGTTATATACAAAAACAAATGCAAGCTATCAAATAGGCAAGTCACGGTAAACAAAGTGAATTTAGACATCAAGCGTTGCCTGCCGGTTGTTTTCTTATCTGTCAATGTTTGTACGCAATAATGAAAGTACTGCAACTGAATTGGCGTAGACCTGCATCGAGCATGTTTGCCACATTGAACACCCCTAGCTCTCCAGGCTCCTTGTAAGGCACTCAAGTATTTTAAGGAATTAATTCCCGTCGGATTTCCATTTACCTTTACCTGGTTCGAGTGTGGCAAATAGAGAATAATGTCTTTCCATAAGACGTCAGGGATGAGGCAGGGAAACGAACCCTTTACTTTGTGAAGTTGTGATATTGACAATGATTACACACGAAAACACACCCACCTGTTCGGAACGGGATTCAAGCCTTAATAGGTTGGCAGGATACGGACGCTGAATGTTGCTTCATCTTGAAGAATGTTAGCAAACTATGAAGTGAATATAAGCATTAGTCCAAACTGCGATATAACATATTCAACCAACATTTGAAATGATTAGACAAAACGAAGTACTAATAACAACCAAAAGGCCTATGTTTTAATAACAAGAAAGTTGCAAATGTAACCGTATATACAGTGACAGTATTGTATACAATAGCTTTCTCCTGTATAAACTTTTGTTGTGCCCCTTAAACGGGGGGAGCGATCGATAATATTGATTAATAACCCAGAACGTGTCTTCTGTGTTATTACGTAATAATTAAGATTTAGAGGCTTCAAATAAGACGTGAAGGGACGAATAATGTTGGTATCTAGCAGATGGAGAGAAAAAAGTATGGCCACTCAAGAAATTAATCGTGCCAATATTCTCGAAAACACTACTTATGATATGTGCCTCGTGAATATTTGAATATTATTCCTTTTTTGAAAGGCACCGCGTCGTTTAAATAGATCTAGACGACCAATTCCTCCCTGCATGGATATTGCAAGCTATAATATCGTTCAGATTTCACATCTGTTCCTCAAAATCAGTGGATCATAATTACATACATGTACGCCACCCCCCCCCCCCCTCCCATCAAAGTCGAAGGGCTGATATATTCTCAATTTAAAACCACTAAAAAATGCACTAAAAAATATAAAAGGAGAGAGAGAGAGAGAGAGAGAGAGAGAGAGAGAGAGAGAGAGAGAGAGAGAGAGAAGAGAGCCTGATGAGGATATCACATGAATCCTTTCACTTCTTCCCTCGCAATTGTATGTTTAGTCCAGATAGTAAGACAAAAGCCAACCCTCTATCCCAGGAGTTCTCAAACGTTTTCCTTGACGGTCCAGATGTAATTTACGTAAAAGCTAAAAGGTCCGTAACAATGGGCAAATAAACTTTACTTACTCAATTATTTCCATACATATAAGTTGGTGATATTATACAAACGTGTCTTTAATACACGTACCGTAATTCTAAGAGTTAAGACAGTCAAAAGTGGAATATTCTAGCATATTTTTGCATGTAGGGTATATTAGTTGGGAAATTGGCAATGTTTTCCTGCAGTAAACATTGTCACGAATGGAGTGATTGCAAGACGAAGGCATTGATGCAAATGTTCAGACAACCTACTCCTAACAATTTATGGATGGAACTTGTATACTGAAGAAAGTGAGGCCTGTTTCAAACTTTTAGGTCGATATCTGA